>NW_024387241.1:0-25253 GCF_900408965.1 Simochromis diagramma
CAGCTGATAGAAGATATGGTAGCTCCTCTCAGCAGACAACTGGAAGGTGACACGGGACTTCTCCAGCAGATCTAAGGACAACAGATTAATTTTGACACTGTAGACATGAGACATCACAGTCAAAACTGCAAAATGGATCATATGCATTCATTTCCTTGGCTGTCATTGGGGTGTTTGAAACTTTTTTCAGTTCTGTTGCTTTACTTATAACGTGCTTCACAGTATACCTTATTATACTTTAAATGTTCGTGAAGTTGCAATATGTTCCTACTTACACACATGACTACTGGGTTACAGCATATAACTTATATATATAGTGTAACCACACTGTTCATGCATCCGTGTGTTTCACCAAAACAGACAACATTACTTCTTCTGAAATTAAGTGACTCATCTCTTTATGTGCTGTAAAATAAATTTCTATCACAGATAATGGTAATTTACACTGGTTCAAACTTACATGTTTCAATATCAGCTGAAGACAGCTTGCCAGATGTGCCAAAGTGAATCCTGATGAATTTACCCTACACGGGTAGATCTTTATTAATTGCCTTTCATGAGAGCAAGTAGTAAAAAGCTCATTTACATAACTCGTTTTAATCACTTACAAACGAGAGGAGTTGTCATTCCTCACAGTCTTGGCATTACCGTAGGCCTCCAACAGAGGGTTGGCAGCAACAATCTGATCCTCAAGAGAGCCCTGCAAGAATATATTGTTTTTTGTGAGCTGATCTTCCAAAATTGATTTTCTTTTTCTGTCACAAAGACTTTGATGCAGAATAAAAAATCTACCTGCATTTTGCCAGCTGTTGGCTCAGCCTTCTTAGCTCCAAGAGCTGCAATTGTTGCAAAGTACTGGATGACACGTTTGGTGTTGACAGTCTTTCCTGCACCGGATTCTCCACTGGGGTTTATGGGACACATTGTTAAAATGCCTTAAGTTTTTATAGACCATAATGTAGTTTTTTTATACTCACGTAATCAGGACAGACTGGTTCTCACGATCTAAAAAAAACATATAAGCATGTCTTGAATAATCTTAGGATTCATTTATTTCCTATCACTTATAAGTAGCTATGTGCTAAGAAGCAATTTTTTTCACACAATGATTAATGGTCATCTCTTTAAGTAGAAGTCCTAAATGCATTTAAAGGCTTTAATAGGGAATTGAGCTTACCAGTGAGCATGAACTGATAGGCATTGTCAGAGATGGAGAAGATGTGGGGTGGAGCCTCAATCCTCTTCTTTCCTCTGTATGCTGCTACACATGTAGCAGCATACAGGAAGCCACTTGTAGGGATTGACGACAACGCAGAACAACCCAGAGTAGGTCTGTATCATAGACAATAAATATCATTTAAACATTTACAGATCAGCATGATACTTTCCTCTCACACACAGTAATGTGAAAACTTACGTAGATCATCCATGATGCATAACGCTCTTTGAGGTTAAACAACACAGATGGCTCATTAAGGTGGGTCATCATGGCCATGTCCTCCATCTTATCAAACTTTGGAGGGTTTCTAGGGTGGATTTCATCCTCCTTTACAGTGACCGTCTGAATAGAAATTAAGATCACTTAGAAAAAAATCAGCTTTCAAAGTTCGGCACTATATTTGACAAATAGATAAAGTACATTGATAATTCATCTACCTTTCCTCCGTCTGTCTCAACAGTGGCTTTACCACCCTCCTTCTTGGTAAGTTTCCCCTTGACATACATCTCATCAGCATCAGTCACAAAGAAGGCCGTCTTGGCATCAAATGGAGCAGTCTGGGCCTCAATCCTCTCCTTTTCTGGCTTGCGGAGGTAAATGGCCGCTGGGCCATACTGCGCCATCTCCGCGTCTGTGCTCATGGTGGCACTTTACTAGAGACTGAAAATATGATGGATTGACACATAATTCAAATACTGTACTTATTATACAAACCATAATTAACATCCATTCTTTTTGATTCCTGGATTTTACCTCAGCTGATGCAAACAGAACTTCCTTGGTATCCTGTGTATGTCAAGGTGCTATAAAATAAGTAAACGTATATCAATGGACATTTTACTCTTTAGTTTAAGGAATCCATTCAAAATGCAAAATTTTCAATGCCATTAAAAAATATAATAACCCAACACTTAAAAGTGTAAAATATAAACTTAATGAGAGCATATAATACACAGTAGATAAAACATGGTAGCTGAATCTTTTACTGTACTCACCCGTCTTAGATGCCTGTCAGTTCGAGCAAATGTCCAGAGCTGCTGCTTTTATAAACAACGGCTCTGCTTCCTCAGCATTTACACTCTCCTTAGTTTGGTCATGAACGTCTGACACCTTGCTTCTTGATACTGATATGGTCAAAAATAAATGAATTATTTTGATTAATTTTCCACATATGAAATCCTTCTTTTCTTATAAAACATATTTTTTAAATAAAAAAAAAAAAAGTAAAATTCTCATGTTAATATAGCTGGATTCCTTAATGAAAAAAAATATTGTCAATTTATTTTGGTTCATTATTCCTTCAAATGATTATGCCCCTAAATATGGAAAATGTACGAAATTTTAACAGAATAGTTAGTGGTAAATCACAACAGTGCTCTGCATGGTTTGTGGGTTATTCATTCCAGTAAATCTTGAAGATAAATTGATATTAACTTGACACAGTATATAATAAGCTTGTCTGTGCGCCCAAGTATCTTTGATATTTTGATATCCAGTTTTAAACTTGCAGTGCCACTGGTGTATAGTTACATGACATAAAAATCCAAGACATCTGGTATAAAATTCAGAGTCAGACTTTCTGTTATTGCCAGAAAGGTGTTATATATAGCCACTGGGAACATAATATTAGGTACTTTAATACTATAAAATAGCTTGTTATGATTACATTTAATATCTGGTTGGATACAAATGAACATACAGTGTTTAGGTTCCAATTTTGATGAACTAAGTGATAAACTGTTGCTGGAAGGGAACATCTGGGATCACAGCCAGGATTAGCTTTCATTTCCAAAGCTTGCAGGACTTGTCTTAATGTTTGCTATCTTTCTAGCAGTGACACGAGATACTATCATGGTCAAAAATAAATCCAGCAAGGGTGGAAGGAGTGATTTGTGGTCGGCTCAAAAGATAGATATGTTCATTTTTCAACATCATAGGGATTAGGATTAAAGAAAAGAAATTAATCATTGAGCTTATCTATTTGATTTTCAATTTTTTTTTCACGAAGAGTAGTCAGGGTGTCAAAAGCAATATGTTGTGTGTTTTCACTCTAATTCCAAGGGCCAGGTGGAATTACAATGCAGAGCAGACACAGCATTACAACCAAAATGGAAACATTTTACTCTGCTTTTTTTAGCCCTAGTATTACAGAAGACACATTACACAGATTGCCAGTCTAATGTTGTAGTGCTTTGCGAGGTGTAGAGTATTAAGTGTTTAATGTCATAATACTCTGAGGAACCCCCTCTCTGTGCGCCCCTAAATTTATGGCTGCTCTTCAATGCATCCATCAAAATATGAATGTATGTAAATGTTACAGAATTCATTCTGTTGTTGTGATTTGGCACTATATAAATAACATTGAATTTAATTGAATTGAATTCAAAGACAATGGCAGTTGGAATAAACGCATTGAGGCAATCCTCGAGGGGAATCCTCATTTTCGCCAGTTCAGAGGATTTATGGGCTTGATGGATGATCTGCACAAAGCCCAGGAGACAATGCAAACTCGGGTAGTCCCGGGATTCAGCACTGAAGCAGCAGCAGCAGTGGACAGAGCTCTAAATGATGCAACAGTGGCAAAGACATGAAATAGGATTTCTGCATTTTCTGTATTTCCTACCCTAATAAGGCTCCACTTTGAACATTGTTTATATTTACTTTACTGTCTTCATTTGTTTGTTCATTTGTTTTACTATGACAACCGTTCCGTTAGATTTTTAATATTTATGCAAAAGAGTGATTTAGGAACTTTAGGTCTAACTCTCACCATGAAAGACCTTAGATCAGGAGTGAGTGGTAAGGGCTAGGTAAGGGCCTTGAAGTCCAGTTTGTCCTAATTGTGGTCTCATTTTAGGTGTTCAATCCAGCACTGGATGCCTTCTTGTCCTTTGGACATTCTCTCCACCAGTGTCCACATTCTCCACATGTATTCCAGGTAGCGTAAACTTCATAATTTAAGAGTGGCGGACAGAGGTGGGTAGTAATGAGTTACATTTACTCCGTTACATTTACTTGAGTAAGTTTTTTGAAAAAAAATTTACTTTTAAAGTACCTTTTTTGCACGATACTTTTTACTTTTACTTGAGTACATTTGTGAAGAAGAAACTGTACTTTTACTCCGCTACATTTGCAAAATTCGATTCGTTACTTTTTAGAAAATAATTAGTTTAACACATTAGATAATATGCCGCCAGTGGAGTTTCCGGTAACTTTTTTACCAATGAGATGTGGCCATGCAGTCACATGACCAGTTTGAAACTGTGGCGGGCAGAGCGGCCCAAGCGTTTCAAAGTAGCGGACACACGGAAAGAAGAAACATGAAAACATGGCAGAGTCGCTTAAAAGCAGTACAAAAGAACAGCTATGTCTTCAGTGTCTGTGTCTTCAGTGAGAGCCAAAACAAACCAACTTTTCAGCGTGAAACAATTAAACTCGTGTAACTGAGGGCCCCCCCACCTTCTTCAAATCCAACAAAAGTGGTATCAAACGTTTGTGCTACATTTGTGCTGGTTTGTGCTGCAAAAATTTTCGTTTGTGCTGCTATCATTTTAAAGATATTAATAAAAATTTCTAGAGGTCATCAGAGGTCAACCAGCCCCCCCCACATTAATTAAATCAAACAAAATGGGTGTCAATCAACTGTGCTATGTTTGTGCTGGTTTGTGCTGCTAAAATTGTCGTTTGTGCTGCTTCTGTTTTAAAGATATTAATGTATATGTAAAGGTCAAAAGGTCAACCAGCCCCCCCCACATTACCCAAATCAAACAAAATTGATGTCAAACGTTTGTGCTACGTTTGTGCTGGTTTGTGCTGCAAAAATTTTCGTTTGTACTGCTATCATTTTAAAGATATTAATAAAAATTTCTAGAGGACATCAGAGGTCAACCAGCTCCCCCACATTACCCCGAATCCAACAAAAGTGGTATCAAACGTTTGTGCTACGTTTGTGCTGGTTTGTGCTGCAAAAATTTTCGTTTGTGCTGCTATCATTTTAAAGATATTAATAAAAATTTCTAGAGGTCATCAAAGGTCAACCAGCCCCCCCACATTAATGGAATCAAACAAAATTGGTGTCGATCAACTGTGCTATGTTTGTGCTGGTTTGTGCTGCTAAAATTGTCGTTTGTGCTGCTTCTGTTTTAAAGATATTAATGAAAAGGTAAAGGTCAAAAGGTCAACCAGCCCACCCACATTACCCAAATCAAAGAAAATTGATGTCAAACGTTTGTGCTACGTTTGTGCTTGTTTGTGCTGCAAACATTTTTGTTTGTGCTGCTAACATTTTAATAAAATAAGGTCTTGATGCGTGCTTAATCATCCAGGTAAGTAAATCCCAAAAGGTTGATTCTGTTCATCTGGACATTTTCAGTTGGAGAAACGTTTCGTCACTCATCCAAGTGACTTCTTCAGTCTCAGCTGACTGAAGGTTTCCCCAACCTTATAAACAGTACATTTGCATAGTGAAGGAAATTAGCACCACTGAATGAACAAAGTGCTGGGGGGTTAGTTCCATGATTGTTAGTATGCAAATTCTTATGACCATTGATCAATGACAACTAATCAAAGCCTACTGATTAATGGCCATGAGTACCATTCACAGAAAGTGGGGAATGGCTACAATCACAGCATTGTAGGATGGCGAAAGATGTAGTACCCTTGGGCCCCCCTTCTCGATTCAGAGATGGTCAGCATCCTGGCAGCCCGATGGACAAAGCTGTCTCTCAGTCTGTGTGTTCTGGCCCGGAGGCTCTTCAGTATCCTTCCTGATGGCAGCAAACTGAAGACGCTGCTGAAGGGATGAGTGGAGTCCCCTGTAATGGAGAGGACCTTCCAGATGAGGCAGGTGCAGCTGCTCTCACTACCCGTTGTCATTTTTTCCTGCAGGACCCAGTGCAGGAGTCATACCACACAGTGATGCAGCTGGTGAGGATACTCTCAACTGTGCCTCTGTAGAAGGTGCTCATAATGGGGGTTGAATCTCTTGTGCTTCTCAGTTTGCAGAGGAAGTAGAGTCGCTGTTGGTCTTCTCCACATTTAGGGACAGGTTGTTGTTGCTGTACCACTCTGCCAGATGGTTAACTTCACCCCTGTAGTAGATCTCGTCGTGGGTCAGCAGAGTGAAGAGAAGGGGGCTCAACACACATCCTTGGGGAGCCCCAGTATTCAGTGTTCTTGGGCAGGAGGTGTTGCTGTCGACCCGTACTATCTGCTGTCTTCCTGTCAAGAAATCTAGCAGCCAGTTATACAGCAAGGTGCTGATCCCCAGCAGATCCAGTTTGTCAATGAGTTGCTGGGGAATGATGATGCTGAAGGCTGAACTGAAGTCTATGACATATGAGTCTCTAGTGTTCAGATGTGTGAGGGCTGAGTGAGGGGCAGTTGAAATTCCATCATCGGTTGAGCGTTTTGACCGGTATGCAAACTCAAATGGATCCAGGTTGGGGGAAAGCGATAATTTGATTTGATGCATGACTAACCGTTCAAAGCACTTCATAATGATGGAGGTGAGTTTGACAGGACGGTAGTCCTTAAAGCAGGAGGTAGATGACTTCTGGGTACAGTAATGATGGTGGAGGCTTTGAGGCTTTGAGGCATGTGGGAACGGCGGCCTGACCCTAGTGATGTGTTAAAGATGTCTGTGAAGACATTTGTGAGTTCCATAGCATAGTCCGTCAGTGCTCGTCCAAGGATGTTATCAGGACCTGGAGCTTTGCGTGTACTGATTTTGGCAAGGGATCTCCACACACTGTCTGGGGATTTGTTCACCACGGTCTGCAGAGTGGGATTGTAGTCTGTGATGGTTTGTATTCCTTGTCACTGCCTCCAAGTATCTCTGCTGTCGCTGAAGCTTTGCTGTAGCTGATGCCACGTGACAAGTTTGCCCTTGCTGTTCTTTGGCTCACCTAATTCCCGGCTCTGAAGGCTTGCATTTTTCAACCTTAGGAGCATTTAAACCTGACCTGTGAGCCATGGTTTCTGATTGGCCCGGACAGTGATAGTCCTGGTGTCACGACCTGCAGGATCGGCAAGGTGCTGATCAGAATCTCTCCACTCCTAGCCCTCCTTCTCTTCTCTTTTTCCCTCTCTCCTTCTCTCCCCTGTTTTGCAGGGGCGGAACTCATGGCGGCTTCACGCCCTCGGTCCACGCCTTCCTGGATTGGGAACACCTGGGCCTCATCAGACCAGCTGGTATATTAGAAGGAGGAGATCAGCTGTTCAACGCTGGATTGTTGGGAAGGCTCTAGTCAGTACACGTCTAGCTCAAGTTTCCTGTGCCTCCGTCTCAGAGACTTAACGAGTGTTTCTTTGTTCCTAGATTCCCCGGACCCGTCCCCGTGTTTCCCCGTGTGGAGTGTGGAAGGAGTGACTGGTCGCTAGCGGAGAAGAGAGAGGTTGAACTGAGCACTTGTGTGATTTCCCCGTTTTCCCTGGAGCCCTGGACCCCTGCCCCTCACGTCTTGTATATAGCACTAACCCCACACTGTCTGTACATACACTTGGTGAAGATCTGTAAATAAACCGTCTCTGTTTAAACGCTACTCAGGAGTCCTGCGAGTGGATCCTCTAAGCAACCCGTGACACCTGGCAATAACAGTTTCTGTATATTCCTGAAAGTCTGTGGTGTTGTCGTGTGTGGCAGCCTGTGGTGGAAAAGCAGTCTTGCAGTGCCTCTGAGGACCCTTCTGGCCACACCTGTACCTGCTTACGAACTGGTTAGGTGACTTTGACCAGGGGCCTGTGGGAACCCATGGCACACCTAAGTTTCTGCCTGTAGTACTGACCCTTATGCAAAATAGGTAGAATTAAGACACAGTTCCAAAAGCAAACACAACTGATCAGTGCTGAGAGTGGTCCTGTTGCTGAGGTTGGGGTGATCCTGTAATCTCTTATGAACTACCTCCAACGCTTCTATGACTGGGATGCAAGTGAAGACAGATGTAACATCTGTCTCTCACTGTACATGTACTGTTATAAAATTAGAGAAACATAACCTGCACAAACAAAATAATTTGCAGGACAAATGTTTGACATCAATTTTGTTTGATTCCATTAATATGGGGGGGCTGGTTGACCTCTGATGACCTCTAGAAATTTTTGTTAATATCTTTAAAATGATAGCGGCACAAACAAAATTTTTTGCAGCACAAACAAGCACAAACGTAGCACAAACGTTTGACATCAATTTTCTTTGATTTGGGTAATGTGGGTGGGCTGGTTGACCTTTTGACCTTTACCTTTTCATTAATATCTTTAAAACAGAAGCAGCACAAATGACAATTTTAGCAGCACAAACCAGCACAAACATAGCACAACTGATTGACACCAATTTTGTTTGATTCCATTAATATGGGGGGGCTGGTTGACCTTTGATGACCTCTAGAAATTTTTATTAATATCTTTAAAATGATAGCAGCACAAACGAAAATTTTTGCAGCACAAACCAGCACAAACGTTTGATACCACTTTTGTTGGATTCGGGTAATGTGGGGGGGCTGGTTGACCTCTGATGACCTCTAGAAATTTTTATTAATATCTTTAAAATGATAGCAGTACAAACAAAAAAATTTTCAGCACAAACCAGCACAAACGTAGCACAAACGTTTGATACCACTTTTGTTGGATTTGAAGAAGGTGGGGGGGCCAACTTCACTCACATGTTTTATCTAAATATCTTTTTAGCTGTGGTTAGTTGGATGTCAGTCTTATGTTACAGCAGCTGTGTCGAGCTGCGAGTCATATTTTCGGCGCTACGTTGTAGTGAGATAAGTTTGTGGGTGTTTTGTGCAGCTTCGGCTGTCTTTTTAATTGCTTGCTGGTTAGCTAGCGTGAGCTATAAGCTAACAGCTAGCCTGGTTAAACAAGCTAGAGTTCAACGCACATGCAAACAGCTCGTCTCTACTGCTTTAACTGTTAAAACAGAAGGCAATACTGCGACTGACAGGGTTTATTACGTGAAACAGCAGCTTGTTTAGTTTAATCAGTCTGCATTAAGCTGGGCAAACACTGTGCGATTTTTTTCAGTCACGTTATTCCGCTCCTGCTCAAACTGTACAATTGAATCGAAGGGGTTAGAAGTTCATAGGTCACGATGCAGGGTCTCACACTATACAGCCTGATGTTCTGATGCGACCTGAGTGCTCAAACTGTGCGTCCATAACATGAAGCTTATCATACAAAATCTGTCCCTCGCTCGCCCTCTCTGTCTTTCACTCACACAGACACACACATGATCAACTTTGCTAAATTACTAATGAAAAACATTGACCAGGCAGCTGTGATTGAGCAGCAATGTCCATCCAACTCTTTTCATGGTTGTAGTAGTCGTGATAATTTTGTGAGGCCACATTGAAAAGCCTCGGATATGGAAGCGTAGAGCTGCCACCCCAGGCAAAAGAAAAATAGAGCTATATCACGCTATAACATAAAAAGTATATTATTATTGTTCTAACAATATACCTTTCACGTTTGAACAATATAATATCACGTTATTACAATATACAGAATTATCACGTTTGTACAATATTATTGTACAAACGTGATATTATATTGTTCAAACGTGAAAGGTATATTGCACGAACATGAAAAGTATATTGTTAGAACAAAAAACTTTTCACGTTATAACGTAATATAGCTCTATTTTCTTTTGCCTGGGTGGCAGCTCTACGCTTATGTATTCGGATGAGCTTGCCAAAGTTCTACAAGTTGTGCCTCCATCTCTTGTGTCCAGATCACACGCTGCACTGCCGTGCTGCTCCACCTTTTCACTTCCATTTCTGTGTTTGTGCGTGCGCAGTGTGAGAGGCTGCGTTGAGGGGCGACAGGATTTCAAACAGGTTTGATTATCTTGCGACCATACGATTGATGATTGGGAGCTGGTCGTGAGGTGTTACTGCTTTTCGTTACCCCATGTATACTACACGATGCACACACGATTAAGGCAAAACTTGGGCCGATCCCCAAAACGGTTGCGCAACTGAAAAATCGGCTCAAAGTGGGCCACAAATCGCACAGTGTATGGCCAGCTTTTGGAGGCTAGCTCCAAACAAACATCTGCAGCTTGGCAGTGTATACAGCACTATAATGACCAGACCTAATTCTTTTGAAAACCATACATCTTTCCACAGGTCTCCACTTCATCAGACATCACCTAGATACAGAGCTGGATGAGGCCAGCACGACCCACCTCTCGTGGCGGACCCCTTGGTCCCTTATTGGTCCATCTTCCGTGCCATGGTATAGATTGTTAATACATTATGGGCTGGTTAGGAGATATTCCCCATATAGCTGGTGCTGGTGGAGTCAGCTGTTGTTGTTTTGCTAGCGCAGCTGCTACTGCTTCTTGCATCCAAGTTTCCAAGTTCATAGTTGTTACCACCATTTGCTTGGCCTTTTCCATTGTTTTGTTAATTTCCTTTTGTGCCACCTGGTATTTCAGAAATCTTTTATTTAACTGTTTTATTTCTTCCTCTTCATGATCCTCATTTTTCCTGTGTGCACATAATGCTGGTTATCCATCCATAGGCAGTCTGCCACGAAGCCCATTCATCCAGGCTTTCCTGCTTCCTAGTTGCTGTTCACATTCAAATCCCCATAGTGTTTCATTTCATCTGAGGCCCCCCATATGATCCCAAAGCTTAGCTGCATTCTGTAAATATTTTGGAAATTAATGTATTTATAAGCACATAAAAAAACACAGGTTGACCAAAGTACAAAGTATAAAGTGAAAAGTAAAGTTGGGTGAATCTTCCACCTCTCAAATCTTTAATTCCTGGATAGGTGGCTCTAAGGTGCTGCCAAAGTCCATTTCTAAATTGATTGAAATTGTTGCTGTCCCGCACTCTGGGTCCAAAGTCTTAAAGATAAAAATAAATCCCAGCACAACCTCCTTATTTTCATCTGGACGCTTACGTTATAATTCAGATTAAAAGAACCCCACAGACAATGTTCCCTCTAATTTTTCATGTGTCTGAGCGAACACACAAACTCCCTAAGCAAACACTTGGACCACTGTGAGCAACAGCAGATGTGTGCACTGTGGTCACGCCAGCATCGAATCCATCCAAGTTACATGGTTTATTAAAATAATCAAATTACAGCATTTACATTTATGTTAGACTACTTTTAATTAACTGCTTTAGCCCACTTACAATGAAAATTTAAAAAAATCTTGTTTATGACCTGTGCAGTATGTTAACACTATTGGAAGGAAAAATAACTTGAATTCCAATTTATTTTGCGTATGAGTCTGTGGTCTGGGAGAGAGTCCTGTAACTCTCTCTGCAAAATACAGAATATAATGACCAATGTTGGGCAATTGATTATATAGTTACTTCTTCAAAAAAGTAACTGAGTTATGCAAACAACAAAGTTTTTTGCAGCTGTTTACCTAAAAATGCAGCCAAGGCGTTTTTTAAATAAACATTTTACACTATTTACAGAACAATCAGGTGTTCTGCATCAAATCTGATGCCACACAACTTATTTGTGCCACTCCAAAAAATAATTTCTGTCCACTGTGAGATAAAGGAGAACAACAGCCTGATACCTGCAGGCCTGACAACAGGAGATGTATCACTCCTGTAACACCTGTAGCACTCAGTATTCGCCTCATTGTTCTGACACACACGACAAAACTATCAACTAGACTACACACTAACTACACAAGATTTGCGTTAAATGTCAAAAATCTCTCATATCTCAAAACACCGCCGTCACTCCTAAAACTTCCCCCTTCCTAAACAACTAAATACCCTGTTGCCATTTCATTTTTTGATTGGTCGATATGGTACATTTCTTGACCAATAGGAATGGCTGGAGGGGCGGGAGGTTTGTTTTTGCTCACAGGCGGAGATTGCTTTTGAGTGTTTTCCTTATAAAATGCAGTTTTTACCATTTCTTCCCGCAGTAAATAGAAACAACGATAGTATTCAGGAAGAAAACCAAACATTGCATATATTTTTATCATAACTCTGGTCTTAGGGACCTATCAACACAATTTAAAAACTGGTATAAAGTCCACACTTTTTCCGTCAATTGTTCCGTCTGTCCTGCTCACATCTTCAATGGTTGTACACGTTGTCATTAACATGGCTTCACTCCACATCAGCCACGCCGCTTTGCTAGCTAAAACACCGGTGTTGGCACATAAGGAGCCTGTCGATGTTGATTAGCTGCGTATATACGAATGTGAATCGCATTATTGGCTGGACTATGGGATAAGGTGGCATCGTTCTAATCCCATAGGGGAGCAGCCAGTCACTTAATAACACTGCAAAACAGAATTGTTAAAGTATTCATTTTAATTTCAATTCAAGTAGATTTTTTTGTGCGCAACGCAGATTTTCTGTGCGCAGAGACCGTGCCAGCAGTGTGCAATTGCGCACGCGTGCAGCTTAGAGGGAACATTGCCCACAGATAGTCTGTGTCCTAATGTAGCCAGGCTACATATAGATATACCGAGATTGAGAAGATATGCTTCTCAATCTCGGTTAACAGACCATCTTGACATGACAAGTTGATCTCTATATGAGATGCAAGGAAGCTGTATTTCTGAAGGACACTGTCACAGTTTCAGTGGGCTGTGCAGTGTTAAGAAGAACACTGCACAGCTAAGAAGTAGTGGCTTGGTTATACTGAGCTGCCAGGTTCTGCACAAAGGACTGTGCTGCTTTCATCAGTGATGCTGCATCTGGTGATTGAAGAATAAGTGAAACATTTGGATCCAGCAGGCAGGCTCCTGCTGGTGTACCATCAAACTGTGTGGAATCAGGGTTAAGAATATCAGCAAACCGTTCCCTTAAAGACTTCAGCAGCACTTGAGCTAATGGATTCCTTAAAGGACTCATCACCAGATGTGCCTCAAGCATGAGCAGACATGGCACTTCTTGCGAGAGTGACTGGCTGTCAATCTGAAGCTGGTCTGTATGAATAGGAAAGGGTTCAAACAGCTTGACAAGGTTCTCCATCTTGGCCCAATCAAGATGTCCATCCTAAGCTGCTCAAGCAGTTGGTCTAGTTCAGCTCTGGTTTCTAGCAGTCATCTCAACATGTCAAAAGTACTGTTCCTATGAGTGATGCAGTCCCAGATCGGAGTTTTGCCACACCTTTTGATCATTTCTTCACAGCATGTACCAGTTTTCTTGCTTTAGTTATGACTGAATCAGCGCTAGGGATGGCATTCTGTGGAACTTGCTGTTCTCCCCATCTTCTTGCTGCTCTAGGTCTTAAAAAAAGAAAAACAAGCAATTGTAAAACATGTAAACATTTGTTGAGAATAGATTCCTTAATGTACATCAACGTTAAAGAGAATATAGTTGTGATTGCTTGCAACATTATAATATTGTGGTAATGGGTGTAAGTGTAACACTTCCAGCTCTTCAAAAATCACAGACGCTCAGAAAGGTTGGCTTTTCACAGTTTATTCCTGCAGAAGACATAAAACACACTCAACAGGTGTCTTCTGATGGTACCAACAATTGTATCTCCCTCACAGTGCAAACGCGCGCTGTCTTGACAGACTTACAATTAACTTTTTAATAAAGAAAAGATGGAAAATAATAATTTCCCCCATTTTACAGTCTGTCATTCTGAACTTGTATACAAAAGAAATCTTATGACTAATAAAATACATTTCACAATCGTATAAAACAAAATAACAGGATAACATAAGTATCACCGACTAAACATTTCCCTCTAGTGGACAAATTAACAATAGCGCATTACATCTTCACTTGCTTGTGCTTTACAGACAAAATGACTGTTAATAAGCTCACGTACCTGCAGAAGACATAAAACACACTCAACAGGTGTCTTCTGATGGTACCAGCAATTGTATCTCCTACAATGTAAAACAACATCACAAAAAGCACAGAAAAACAGTAAATCCAAACACATTTCCTGCTATGCGCAGCAACCACTAGGGGGCTGACAAAAGCTTACTGCCAAAGAGCATAAATACGGCAGAAACACTGTTTAACAGCAACCAGCCTTTGTTTCGGTTACACAGAAATGTTTTAATATCAATATGAACCTGTATACATCGACATGTACAACTTATGTAACAACATTCACACCAGAAACCATAAAAATGCCAGAGCCTTTCATTACAGAGCTTACCCTCACAGTGCAAACGCGCGCTGTGAGGAGCGGAAGCCTTAGCAGCTTCTAAACGCTAGAGTGAGATCCGGTTTCTGGGTTTTCAAAATAGAATACAATAAAAAAATGATAAAATTCACACTTAAAACGATAATTAAGAACAGGTAAGTGCATGTTTTTCATATGTATTTTTAACTCTGTTACATAAGGATACAAAATAGAAAATAGGCCTGGGATGGGAACAAAGAACTGAGGTGCAGGGCAGAAGGACAATCAACCCCCACCCCCAGGGCATGAAGCAAGAGTTACTGAGGGTGAGGGGCAGACAAAGGGCAAATGGACACTACCTTAAAAGGAGGTGGGGGTCAGGGTGTCAGCACCCTTGGCCACTGTACTAGTGTATTTCCATTGTGGGGGTGTTTACTGTAGGGGGGAGGAGACCAGAGGTTATAACTGTAACTGTTGTGTGGAGTTCTTTAGATCAGCCTTTAGCATAGGACTGCATAGGAATACAGTGTGCTGATCTCCAGATGCATCTGTAAGAATAATGGGTAATAAAAGGATTGTGTAAAACTTGGAAACATCTCAGCGTGATCTCTACCAGGACCAAAAGAATCGCAGAGACCGGCGTTGTCTCAACAATTTGGTGCCAGTGACCCGGATCTTGGTAGTTGATCTCCATTTGGACCTTGGCTGAAGTGGAATGGACACTGAGGGTATTGCCGGCAAAAAACAAGGTAAGCAGAACCTGTTTAATCGAATCTGCATATTGGAAATTAAGCTAAATTTCACCCTAAAGTGTCCTGAACGCAGAAGTCCGTAAATTTTGATAAGAGATGTGTGTAGAAGAGCTGGTTTCTCTAAAAGTGTGGGTTGGAGTCCCAGAAAGCAGGACTTTCTAAATTCCATTGTCCTTGGATGTGGCTGCCCCTCCTATGAGTTGACGAATTCATAGGCCCAGACGGCGTTTCTGGAGCTAGGTTTGAGGCCTGGGGAATTCAGGACCCCTTAATTCTACTAAAACGGTTTGAGGCCGAGGGAGCAGATTGGCTAAATATTCCTCCCTAAATTCTACTAAAACGGTTTGAGGCCGAGGGAGAAGATTGGTTAAAATTCCTCCCTAAATTCTACTTTGTTGTGAGTTTGTGTTGTAAGAAAACTTAGGTTTGCAAAGTGTGATTGTGGACAGTGTGCAGTAGCGTGTGGCTGAATCTGAAGAACAAAAGGTGTGTGTGTGTGTGTGTGTGTGGGGGGGGGGTGCTCCTTTGAGGACAAAGGAAAGTTGTGTAGGTGTGTGTTTAAACTACCTGATGACCAAAATGGAGGAGGTGTGTGTAAGTGCCCTGAGGGGCAAAATGGAGGTGTGTGTGTGTTCCTTTGAGGGACAAAAGGGGAGACAGAGTGGATTACAGGGGATTATTGACAAAACAATAATAGTAATAATATGGAGCATTTGATCAAGAACTAGATGAGAGCAGTTGGGGAGAAAGGAAAAGAGCGGTTGGAGAAGTGGATTAAGAGGTTGATGTGCGGGTGTAAAACAATGAGGTAAAAAAAAAAAAAAAAAGGGTAAAAATTAAAAAGAAAAAATAACGAAAACAAAAAAGAGTGTGGAATTGTGAGAGGGGAATTGTCTCCAACTGGGGGGAGCAGGTGATACTGCAGGTCACCAGCTGCCCTTAGTGGACACAAAAGAAAAACAGAATAGGAGTGTGGTTGATGAAAATAAGTAATAATAATATGAAGAGGGTTTTGTTTTTCTCAGTCAAGAACAACTAAAATCTTACTTTCAGGGTTTTTAAGACAGGAGAGAGACACGGCTGGAATTAATTGGAAATTACAACACAAGGGGAAGTGAAATTACAAACACTGAAAACAGACACAGACCTTCAAAATAAAACAGGAAACACCAACTGAACTCTAACACAGATGCAAACTTAACACTGACTGGGGCGATAGAACATAGGAACCTGAAACGTGGAACAGGAGGGCACAGAGGACACAAAACACTAGGGATAATTAGAAACAACCCAAAATGAACAAAACCACAGAATGTTAATAAACTTAAACATAAACACGGAGTCCACCGACTCCGGACCAGGACAGTAAATGATCAAGTTGTCTCAGTGTGTCACTTGCAGGTGGGGAAATGGACCTGGATCAATTCTCCACAAGCAGCAGTCGGAAGAAAAGTATAGGTAAAGATCATTAGAAACACCCAGCCTGAGTTTTGGCTAAATTGTTTTGCAGCTTTCCTTCCTGATCCTGAAAAAGCAAGCTCCAAGGAAGCTAATCTCTTCTTGAAGACACGGAGTGCAGTTAACATTAACAGTGGACAGCAGTCCAAGAGACAACAGCAGAGTCCTGAGCATAGAGGTCCAGCAACGCTATGGGCAAACGATATCAGAGAAAGAAAGAGAAGATCCATCATCACGACTGGATGGATGGAGAGATGCGGTTCCAGCAAGCTGCAACTTCACTGTGTGTGAAGGAGTTTTGAGGAGACTTTCTGAGTTTGACATTTGCCATGTTTGGAGCAAAATGGCAGTGAAAGAGACAGTGGGAGAATACACGGGACAAAGCTGAAAAGAAGAACTGCCATTGGACTACAAAGTAGGAGAGGAGAACGGAGTGAGAGGAGCAAGTGAGGACACAGGAATGCTGTTTTAGTGTGGGGAACAGTGTTGGTCAAGTTACTTGAAAAAAGTAATCAGTAACTAATTACTGATTACTTCCCCAAAAAGTAATCCTGTTACTTTACTGATTACTTATTTTCAAAAGTAATTAATTACTTAGTTACTTTTTAAAAACATGATTTACAACCTGAATAGGTGATAAAGCGATAGATCTTTCAGCCCAATTCTACTTTTTCTACATAATCCATCATACAAAATGTAATCAAATGGAAAAGTCTCTCTTTTTAACTTGTTTTATCAGTTTTAATCTTTTAACTTTATGCATCAAGCAAAAATTTAATTATATGCAACATTCTCTGACTTGAATAAATTAGTTTAACATTTAAACCTATTTTCTACACATTCCAGCACATAAAATAAAATATTTTTTGTGTTTACACTCACTCTTTCAAATAGATGCAAGTAAAACACAGCAGAAAATAAATAAAGTCAAAGACTCAGCGGTCCTGTTGTTCTATTTTCACCTGTAAAGCAGGACTGCGGTAGGCGGAGGTTTACCCTGGTGCAGGTGTGCCGCGGTCAGTTGAAGAATCCGCGAGTTTGTCTGTGAATTTCCCATTACGTCGTTGCGCACTCGGTGCTTGCTTGGAAGTTTAGGGGTTTTTTTTGCTGTAAAAAGAAGTTTTCTTCCCACGCACGATGGACGCTAATGTTTTTGTCACTTTTTATGGAATCAAACTCAAAGTAAGGTTCAGTACTTCCACGCTTTAAACGCTGCACGCTCATACTCTCTCCCACAATCGATATGGGATCCATTGTTGATCTGCACACAGCTGTTGTCACTAACGGCGCACTCGCTTACGTCACTGTCGTGAGACATTCTGCAAAAAAGTCACGGTTTTAGTAACGCAGTAACGCAGCGTTACTACGGGAAAGTAACGGTAATCTAATTACCGTTTTTGCAATAGTAATCCCTTACTTTACTCGTTACTTGAAAAAAGTAATCAGATTTGCCCATCTCTGGTGGGGAATCAAATTGGGTTAAGATAAGATAAGATAAGATAAGATAAGATAAGATAAGATAAGATAAGATAACCTTTATTAGTCCCACATGTGGGAAATTTGTTTTGTCACAGCAGGAAGTGGACAGTGCAAAAGTTATGAGGCAAAAATTAGAATACAATAAGAATAAATACAGTACACAACTGTACAGAATAGAATAAAATACTATATACAGTAGAATAAAATAAAATAAATATACAATAAGATAAAAATAGAATACAAATATAAATACTATATACAACTGAGTAAAAAATACAACGATGACAGAAAGGATTATTGCACTTAGTATTATTGCATATGTATGGATGTGTGTGCTTGATCAGTTAAAGTCTTTATTATGGAGTCTGACAGCAGTGGGGAGGAAAGACCTGCGAAATCTCTCCGTCCCACACCGTGGGTGCCGCAGTCTCCCACTGAAGGAGCTGCTCAGTGCTGTCACAGTCTGCTGCATGGGGTGGGAGATGTTGTCCAACAGGGATGACAGCTTAGCCGCCGTTCTCCTGTCACTCACCACCTCCACTGTGTCCAGAGGGCATCCTAGAACAGAGCTGGCCCTTCGGATCACCCTGTTCAGTCTCTTCCTGTCCCCAGCAGAGATGCTGCCGCCCCAGCAGACCACGCCATAAAAGATAGCAGAAGCCACAACAGAGTCATAGAAGGTCTTCAGGAGTGGGCCCTCCACTCCAAATGACCTGAGTCTCCGCAGCAGGTACAGCCTGCTCTGCCCTTTCCTGTAGAGGGCGTCTGAGTTATGAGTCCAGTCCAGTCTATTGTTCAGATGAACACCAAGGTACCTGTAGCTGTCCACAGCCTCAATGTCCATACCTTGGATGTTCAGTGGTTGCAGTGGAGAATGCTTGTGCCTGCGGAAGTCTACCACCAGTTCCTTGGTTTTACTGGCGTTGATCTGGAGGTAGTTCAGCTGGCACCAGTCCACAAAGTCTTGGGTCAGACCTCTGTACTCCTTGTACCCCTGTACCCCATCAGTGATGAGGCCGACTATTGCAGAGTCATCAGAGAACTTCTGCAGGAAGCACTGGGTGGAATTGTGGGAGAAGTCTGCAGTGTAGATGGTGAAGAGGAACGGAGCCAGAACCGTTCCCTGTGGGGCCCCCGTACTGCAGACGACCCTGTCCGACACACAGCCCTGAGTCCTCACATACACATACACATACATTAAGGAATCCAGGGAGACAAACGACTGCCTTGAAGTGAAGAATTGAAAAAGTGTCCAGACCACCACAAAAGGGGGAGGAAGACAAGCACTGAGGTATGCAAGTGCACTTTTGGACAAAACGGAAAGGCAACACCTCACATGCACACAACATGTACTGGGGGTAGCACAAAATCAAACAGGAAGTGCACACATCACAAGAGGGTACCTGTAGAAGGGGTTAACAACACACAGCGTGGTTGCCTATGGTAACTCGCAAGCATTAGGATTTAGCTGTGCCTGACTAAGATAGAGAATTTTTAATCTTTATTTAGGTGTTTCTGAAACAAAAGGTGGAGCGAAAGAAGTTTTGTTTCAGAAAAAAAGGGGGAAGGTAAATAAAATGACATACATAAGTACAAAATGCATGAATATGTAAGGTTTGGGGGATTTAATTGGCTGATACATTTTTCGTTTGTTACCAAGTTGAACCTGCCAATTAGATTTGGTGTGTTTTAATTTTTAGAGAAGGAATATTCTGGGGACAAGTCCTAAGACTACGATTTTATATATTTGGTTATTCTGGTATTTTTATTTTTTTAACAGTGCACTGAAAGTTTTGTTTGACAATTTTCTCTCTTCATGCAGGCCTGCATGATTGGATCTGAAAGCGCTATACTAAACTTTTGCTTGAAAATTATCGCAAACTGAGTCTCCACTTTACAATGGGCTCTGGAGAAAGTCACTTATTTGGGACACAATCAGATAATGAGTCCCTGCCTAAAAGGACTTCGCGAGGTAATCCATTCTAAAATTCTTTTTTTTTTGTTCTTTTTGAAATGTCGTCATATTGCTGGCAGTAGAAACTTAATGCCACAAGAGGTTCTGCTATCAGCAATAAACACGGGGACTGACTGGACTGACAAAAACTTGACTGACTTGACATCAATATGCAAGATTGCACCTCCACCCAGAGTGACAAAAGGGTGGATGTATGTATGTATGTTTCTTTTTACAGGAGCAGAAAGATGACAGCAACAGGTTTGCATGGGCTTTGGTGGCCGTGCTGACTTAACCTTTTAATTGCCACTTTCTGTGTTTGTGAATTTAACAGCGGTGTGTTATTCATGACCTTGTATTGTTTACAGTGCAGAGGTCACTGTGAGAAAGTGTGCATACAGATGTGCTGCACTAACATCTACATCACTTTTTCTACAGCAGAGGGCTGATCATATGATCTAATCACATGATTTACAGTAGGACACACCGCTGGCTAATGTTTTTTTTCTTACGACAGGGCCTGGAGTGAAGCTACTCCAGGGGAGAAGCCCTGGAATTTTTAAGAGACAATGCGCAACTTTATTGTGCATGTCTAATTGTTTTTGAATTGACACATGGCAAGGACCATGTGGCAAAAGGGGTTTGCCGGGGTAGTTTTAATTTTTAATTACAGGTGCAGTGACCAAACTGACGGAAGAAGATCATTCATAAGATGCAGACTGAGACCTGGAGAGAAGGCTTCAAGAGCACCAGATGGGCGACCAGTCTTGCCCCCAGAGATCAGAATGAGAGCTTTTGAAGAGGCACATGGGTTGGAGAGAGCACAGCTCGATGCAGGAAGCACACTGTCGGAAGCCTGGTGGGTATGTCGGAAAGTGATTAAAAGAAAGTGGTTGGAGCTAAGGTGGACAGGACCAATCGAGTTGGTGGACAGGACATTGCACGCTGTTCGACTGAAGGGCAAAGGCAAAGCCGGGTACCACTGGAGCCAGTGTGCAGTAGCTGAGGAGACAGGAAGGTCGGTGAAGGAGCAAGGAGCAACTTGAGCACCAAAGGGGGAATCGAGCCCTGACTCTGACGAGTCAGAGAACACCCAGACCTCAACCACAGGGGCAGAATAATCCCCTGGTCTGTGGAAAGGTCTCAGGGTAGTCTACCCCTGAGACTGAAGAAAGAAGAGACGGAAGAACGCAGAGACTCACCCCACGCTGGAAAAAGAAGACTGAGGGAATAGATGTTGAAGGCTATCTACTTCACACCACCCTTCTCAAGCAGTTAAACAGAGTTTATCTCCGGAAGTGAGGAAAGCATTCACACCAGGTCTGGTCAGCTTTAGGAAACCAGTTATGCCCTAGGAGAAGGAGAGGTGTGATGTGATCTCTCATTTGAGAGATCAAAAGGGGGATTGTTGAGAATAAGATTCCTTCATGTACATCAACATTAAAGAGAATATAGTTGTGATTGCTTGCAACATTATAATATTGTGGTAATGGGTGTAAGGATACAAATAGAAATAGGCCTGGGATGGGGAACAAAGAACTGAGGTGCAGGGCAGAAGGACAATCAACCCCCACCCCAGGGCATGAAGCAAGAGTTACTGAGGGTGAGGGGCAGACAAAGGGCAAACGGACACTACCTTAAAAGGAGGTGGGGTCAGGGTGTCAGCACCCTTGGCCACTGTACTAGTGTATTTCCATTGTGGGGGTGTTTACTGTAGGGGGGAGGAGACCAGAGGTTATAACTGTAACTGTTGTGTGGAGTTCTTTAGATCAGCCTTTAGCATAGGACTGCATAGGAATGCAGTGTGCTGATCTCCAGATGCATCTGTAAGAATAATGGGTAATAAAAGGATTGTGTAAAACTTGGAAACATCTCAGCGTGATCTCTACCAGGACCAAAAGAATCGCAGAAACCGGCGTTGTCTCAACACATTATAAACATAGAAGCAAGAGTCTAAAAAGTTTGTTATATTTCCACATGAGGTATGTTTTTGATTTAATAAAAACTTCTTCTTAAACTATGGACATGAGCTCTAGTCCAGATTATGCTGCAGGTCTCTAAGTAAGCAGACCTGTTTCAATATATTTTCTTTGTTAACGGTGTGATGTGCATAGCCTTGAGTGAAATATAATCAATGTTTAATATTGGATTAGAAATTATTCAGAATAATTTTAATCACAAAAAATTATATCATCAAAATGAGTTGTCAAAGAATAGACTAAAAGTCAAGTTATGCAAAGTAATGTGACCCAGCATACAAATGTTGATCAGGCTTGTATAGGATCACAGCAAAGCACCAATTAAAGCTTTCACTGGGGATTGTGGAGAATAAGATGTTGGCAGTCTTTTATGTGAATAAAGTATAAACAGCATTGCAATAATTTGTCATGGTCCCTGTGCCTCGCTGGTCGACCCTCTATTTAGGCAAATATGTTTGTTTTGGTTTTTTGCTCTCTCCCTCCTCCTCTCCCCCTCTCTCTTCGCCGCGGCGATGCTCAGTGCAGGCTCCCGCTGCGGGCCCACACACCCTGCTCTCATCCACCGCACCGGCCGCTGATCCCAGCTGATTGGGATGGTATGGTAAATTGCCTGTATGTGTATAGCCGCTTTTCTAGTCCCTAAGGAACCCCTAAGCACTTTACACAACGTTTGTCAAGCTACATTGTAGCCACAGCCACCCTGGGGCGCACTGACAGAGGCGAGGCTGCCGGACACTGGCGCCACTGGGCCCTCTGACCACCAACAGTAGGCAACAGGTGAAGTGTCTTGCCCAAAGACACAACGACCGAGACTGTCCAAGCCGGGGTTCGAACCGGCAACCTTCCGATTACAAGGTGAACTCCCAACTCTTGAGCCCCCAGTGCACTTAAGATGGCAGATCTATGCTAGTCTTCGCTGGATCATTGAGCTATCAGCGTCAGTCAACTTGTGTATCTGCTAATCTGAATCTTTAAAGCTTTGTGACTATCCCGCTAACCTGACCTTTTTGTGTGTAGATTGTTTCATGGAACCTGACTACGAGAGGAGTGGCAGAGGAGGAGGACTTGGAGCTTTTGTACAGCGCGTGTGTTGACCACCTTTTTCCCTAAACCCCGTTTCCCCACGGACCCTGGTGACCTGGACCCCTTTCCCCTGCACATTGTGTTCGCTGTAAATAAACGCGCTGTCTTTTGCATAACGAAAAACCCTAGTTTAAAGAAAAAAAAGTTGGGTAACTTGGTTTATAAACATAGTGAACCTCTACCAGTAACATCTAGTTTCCATTTCTAGCTTTTCTGCAGCACATATGCTATCTGCAATATTTCTTCAGTGAATGAGAGGAGTAGATTTCTTCGATATATTCATATGCATCAGAAAAGTCAATAGGGAACTCTAACATAATAGCTGCAAATGCTGTTGGACTAATGGCAATGGTTTACATAAGAAAAATAAAAATAAAAAAACTACAATGTGTTTGCTCCTATAAAAAACACTCACCAAGAGCTCTACTTTCTTAATACTCCGTGTCTGACGCCTCGACTCAGATTCCATCCACATCTCACCTTGGCCCTTTTCAGCAGCTCCTTTGCTGCGTTGGTATCATCATTTCACCTGTGATTCTGAAGAAGCCGTATGGTCTTGACGATATTGGCCCCATTATCACTAGATTTACTAAACCTGCGCAAATTTGCGTACTTCCCTGAACCCACACCTACTAGAATTACTGGCATTTTTTTAGTTTCTGGTGCAAGTCCCGAGGTGTTAATCACCCCTGCTGAGATTTTCACAGGTCGTCAGCTCGATTCTCCTCCAGCTTTTGTTGTGCAAACCACCCATTATCCTTGAGGCCTGGCACATTTTGCAGTTGCTCACTCAGAGTTGCTCAGATCCAAGCCAGGCCAAACCTCTGTGTTACAACTTTCAGAATGCCTGCCGTATCTATAAAAAATATCCCACACATTGACTGACCTGCAAATATGAAAAACACACATTCACACCTTCCTTGACTCTCAGCACAGATCTTCCATTGTTCCATTGTCACTCTGTATGTGAGGAAGTGGCATTGCTTGACTACAGCACAGTGCTGTGCGTAAAAGCAGACCAACCCAGGCGGGAGAATCATTTCTTGTTCGCATTTCTGAGAATGCACATCAGGATGGCCTCCGTATCACTGCCACGCAGGAAGAACCTCTCCATGCAACAGGCTTTGGCCTTGCTTCAGGAAATGGACGAAGCAGACTCTGATGGAGGAGAGATTTCATTTGTCCAGCAGGCCACTGATACCTCCTCAGAAGAATCTGAAAAGGAGATGGAACAAGAACCCAACATGCCTCCACGGAAGAGGCACCGTGGTACTGGAAAGCCCTGTCTGAGCCACATGGCAAAAGACGGCACTGTGTGGGTAGAGGAGGACATTGGAATGCCCAGTGCAGTAGCAAATCATTCGTGCGTCACTGTGCAAGCTGGACCCACAGAGTCTGCTAAGGTTTGTCACCGCCATAGTAGATATGATATTTATATAAACCCATTTAGAGTGAGGTTCATGTAAATTTACCATTCTTTATTTGTTTATCTTCCGACAGCGTAAAATTACAAGTGTGCTCCAAAGCTTCCTTTGCCTGTTAGACCTGGGAATGTTGCAGACCATCAGGGAGTGTACGGTCTATCAAGTCCGCAGAACAGAGCCGGACTGGAATTTGTCAGTTCATTTCATTGTTCATTTCAATTCTGTTTGTAAGAGCAATCATGTGTCCTGTTGGTGCCATTTTGGATTGCTGGTCAGAAAGATTTCTGGTGCAAATAATCAAAGAGACAATGCCCCGAGATAGATTCATTTCAATTATGCAACACCTTTGATTTGATGACAAGGACACGTGGGCAGAACAAACAATCTGGAAATATAAATATGGACACGTGTACACACACACACACACACACACACACACACACACACACACACATATATATAACTAGACTTTATGTATATTATGTGAGGTGTGGATACTGTATATATGTACAACTCTGTGTATATATGTAGTGACTAGGATTGACAAGACAAGACAAGATTGACAAGACCTAATATTGCACATGAGAAATACTGCACATAAAAACTAGCATGGTGTATTGTAGGCTGCAGGTACTTTGTTGTTGAGTCTGACAACGATTGGAAGGAAAGACCTTCTCCCGGTTCTCTCATATCTCCTGAATCTCTCCTGGTTGGGGGTTGGGGAGGGTGTGTTTGCACAACAAAAGCAGGAGAACAATGGAGCTGAAGGCCTCTCAGCGGGGTGCTAGGTGGTGTTAGGTTCAGGGGAATTTACGCAAA
>NW_024387242.1:0-153702 GCF_900408965.1 Simochromis diagramma
GCGTTGTGAGAGAGGTTAACTGAACACATCCTGTTAAAATTTTTCTGATGCTATGAGGCAGTAATAAGATCTACAGATTAATAACATTATGTGAGTTATGGAAGAGCCTCAATAAATTAAGAGTAATATCATCAGTTTTCATTAACTTCCACTTAAGTCATAGTTTTCAGTAATACAGGATCAAATATAACCTAATATAAATGAGATTTATGATATAATGCTCATGTTGATGAGAAAAGAAGTCAAATATGACATTTTCACATTTCTTTTTAATTGTCTGTGTTGATTCCATCAAAATTTACTCTGCTAAACATTTAAGTAGTAACAATGGGAGATGTTGACATCAGTGGGAATCTGTTTTGGGATTTTTTTTATTTACTTTTAATGTTTAATCAGTAAAAACATAATAAAAACTATGAAATTGTAGTCGTGCTTTTTATGAGTGTGATGTGATTAGTGGTAGATCCTCTGTTTTCGTATCAGAGCCTATGAGCAGTCATTGAACCAACAGGACACATGCTTCATTCCAGCTTAAATGGGAAGATAAGATTAATAAGATAAGATAACCTTTATTAGTTCAGCATCTGAACACTTGCGTTGGAGTGGTGTTTAAAGAATGGGTGGTGTAGCTCAGGTGGCAGAGCAGGTCAGCCACTAATCAGAAGGTTGGTGGTTTCGATCCCAGGCTTCCTCCTGGCTGCATGTAAATATCCTTGGGCAAGATACTAACCCCATGTTTGCCTACTGGTGGTGGTCAGAGGGCCGGGTGGCGCCAGTGTCCGGCAGCCCTCGCCTCTGTCAGTGCGCCCCAGGGCAGCTGTGGCCACTATGTGGCTTGCTATCATGAATGACTGAATGTAGTTGTAAAGCACTTTGGGGTCCTTAAGGACTATACAAATGCTGGCCATTTACATTTATTTACAAAGAAGGGGCGTACACAGCTGGCGTTTGAAACACATATTTCGGTTGGTGAGCTCGCCGTTGTGCTATGAGGTGTAGATCTGTACTCACAAAGAAAGATGTTTTAGTTGCGGTTTCCATGGTGTGCCCCTGTGTCTCAGCAACTCTCAGTGCTCTGCCTAGGTGTCCTCATAAATCTCTCCGCAATGGCATTCGCCTGAGCCCAACAAGGTGTTGATTTTGTGATGCTAGGTAGTCTGCAAACTGTGAGAAAGCCTCACTGTTAAAAGGAGGACCATTATCAGTTTTTACTGTCCTTGGGATTCCAAACATGGAGAACACTTCGTCAATGCTGGGAGAACAGAAGATGCTGATGTTGAGCGTACACTTTCAACGACTGGGATAGCGAGAATACTCGTCTGTGATGACGAGCAGATATTCCCCCGTAGGGAAGCCGTCCATTAAAAAGTCTGCACTGACACTGTGCCAGGGTGTTTCGGGTCATGGTGACATCTGCAGAGGGTCGGTGTGCGTGACAGGTGTGCTAGCTTGGCACGGCATACAGTTTTTGAACTGCAGATTCTGCTTTCCGACTTTGATTACGTTGATTAAGCATCATGAGGGTGGGGGGTGGGTGGTTCCCTATTTTTATTTATTTTTTGCTGGGAGTTTTAGAGCCGTATTAGTTAGGTTGCTTACTCTTTAAAAATACCAGAATAGGGAGGATGGAGCAGGTTTAAGTTTATTCGATTGATCAGTTTTGCTGAACTATGAAATATTTTGGATGTAGTGTATTTTTTGCATACAGGTATAACAGAATAGCTTCAGTGTTTTGTTTTGTTTTTGTAACTTGAGTATGAACTTATACAAAAAGCAGCAAGATATTTAAAAAACAGTTTTATTGATTAAATAACACACTATATCGGTATCGGCAGCGATCCAAATGTATGATATCGGTATCAGACATAAAAAATGGTGTCGTGCCATCTTTAGTTTTAATGTTCCTTTTCTTTCTCTTCACCTCAGAGGGAACGTTCCTGTTGCCTTCAAGCCGTTATGACTGAAAACCTGCACAGACTTAGTAAAACTGTAAAACTTGTAATGTGTAGAGTAAATCATTTAGAAGTGCCACCTTTTCAGTGATTCTTTTATTTACAGACTATTTTTTAAGTAGCATTCTGCACGGCGGTGCAGTGGTTAGCACCGTTCCCTCACAGCAAGAAGATCCTAAGTTCAATTCCACCATCAGGCCGGAGCCTTTCTGTGTTTGCATGTTCTTCCCATGTTTACGTTGGTTTAAAGCTTCAGACTCACACGTGCAGCCATCACCTCAGAGATAAACAGCAGCACTGAGTTTGCTCAGTGTTAAATAATGATCACATTGAAATGTTTATCTAACGCTTTGTGCACTAAATCAGCAGATTGATGATTTTCTGCTTTAATCTCGTCTTATTTGTTACAGCTGCTGCATTTTAATTTCATCTTCCCCACAGATTTTAAATTATTTTATCATCATCATCTACTGACGTCTGATTGGAGCAGGCAGCAGTTACAGGGATCATTTCTGCAGGAGAAGAAGAGTCATGTGACATGTGACCATCAGGTCAGAGTCTGCCTTCATCCTCACACCTGCTGTGCTGCTGACACTGACAGCAGACGCTCCTCCCTGTGAGTCTGAGAAGATGAAACTTTGAGGTTGTTCTTCAGAGCTCCTGATGTTCAGTCTGTTTAATCAGCACTTTGTTCCTCTAACGGGAACTCAGGGTCCCTCCTCTTCCTCCTGTAGATGCAGCAGCTTCACTTCCTGTCTTCACTGAGCTCTGGGATCACAGATTTATGGTTAAAGTAACAGGAAGTTAACGTGCCGTGGTCACAGAAGATATAAACACTTCACTCTGAGACTCCAGATCATGTGATCTGATCCTAATGCTGGAGAAAAATGCCCACAGCACTGACCCACACCAACATCTGGGCTTCATGTTAAGCAGCTGTTACTTCTCAGTAATGAGACGAAATGTGTTATTCAATCAGTCATGAAATGTACAACAAAAATGGCAGAAATCAGAAATGCAGAGGCTAAAGGCTCCTCCTGTGGCTTCTATGTGATAAACTGTCTTCTCAGACAAAGCTGGAGAAACTTATTACAAACATGTGCAGCTAAGACGGCTGCACAAGGCCACATAACTTAAAGTCTGTTAACGACCGTCTCCATAGACCTCATTCTCCCCCATCAGTAAACACAGTGATATTCCAACCTGTTTATCAGAGGGTGGCAGCAAAAGTAAAATTTATAAATATTTGTTGTATAATTTTTCTATTAATATCATAAAAACATCCACTCGTCATCTAAAGACAGTAAGGAGACTCTTATTTAATCATCCTTTTGTTTTCACTTTCTAGCAGTAAACATGAGGGGAGGAGTTTATGTTTATGGAAAAGTACCTTCAGTCTTCTCTTCAAAGTCCTTCAGCAGAGAAACATTCTTGTTTCCTCTGATGTGAGTTTCAGAATGATACTGGCTTCCCATCTTCCTAAAAACGATCCGTCTTTCCTGCTGTGAGCTTGACAAACTCCAAGTCCAGCTTACACAGAGGAGAAAAAAGTATTAAGGTTTAAAATAAAGCATAAAATCCATGAAATGAGAAGTAAAGATGATTTGATTTTACATTCTGTCCACTCGGTAGCTGCGTGGCTACAATCACACCTGACAGCATCACCTGGAAAGAAGGCTAAAACATTTCTGTTACCCACTTCCACATCAACGTTGCCCACACAGTGAAACATTTCCATTTATTTGGAGTATTTACATACAAGTGCATGATTCCCTCATTTTAACTCTGATTGGGGTCCAATCAGACCCTGAGAAACATATTAGGCTTTTAGCTGATGTTCAACTTTCCAAGAGCCTTTTTTCTTATTTTGTCTGTTTGCTGTTTGTTCTGTGTGTTCACGTGTCTGCGGTCAGACTGTTTAAACGGGCCTATCAGAGCCTGTTGCCGGGCAGATTATTCATCCTGGCGCTGCAGCTGTGGAACAGCCACAGCCAAAGATGTTTGGTGTGACAGGCGCACCTGCAGACACACAACTATGCAGTGAGTGACCCCCGTGCAGCAACACTTTGGTGCAGTATGAGTTGTGTTAGTTTCACACACACTGCACACACAAATATAATGACTCACACTTCTTGTTCATATATCTCACTCATTCATTTGGACTTTGGTGAAATCCATTAGTTCTACTTGGAGCACATTTAGTGAGCTTTTGTACAACACAGTTAAATTCTGTCTTTGTCACATTTGGTCCCTGCAGGAGTTTGAGGCTCAGACCTGAACAGTTCACCTCCTACCTGACGCACAGCATGGGCTTCAGCTCACACACACCTGTACAGGTACACAGCACACAGCCACAGTGAGGAGACAGATTTGTTCTGCTCCAGCAGGAGATTTATGTCGTAGCACCTCCACAGAAATATACACGTCGGGTCCACGCTGCCCACGGCTGCTGTGATTGGCCCGTTCAGCAGCGTTGAGTCCTTCAGTGCATTTCCAGCTACGTTTGCACTTTTTGAATTTATCAGTGAATAACAATCATTGTTTCAATATAAGAAATAATAATGACAGCATCAATATAAAGACTCACACATGTCAGCACATTGTTGGAGGGAACTAGTGATGAAAGTGTGATTGTGTTTGTGCTGCTCACACTTTACTGGAACACACTCAGCTGTGAGCTGTGCTCAGATTTAGTGTCAGCAACAGTGATGTTGCTGGTTTGTTCACATGTGTTATTTCTGCAGATGATCCAAATTGATTTTGTGTGCAATCTACATCAAACATTAAATTCACTCAGGAAATAAATATCTGATCAATATCAGTTCAAGGAGCACAAACCAAACCCTGTGGTTCAGAACAATCAATTACTCACAGTGACACAGAGTGGGAAATCCACAGTGCTAAAAAGCTTCACCAAGCTTCTCACATGTTTACTCCATGTTTCTATCTAATGGAAGGCCCAACACATCCGTCCCATCTACCAGGTTTCATTTGTATTATAGTTCTTCTGGGTTCAGAGCAGCACAAGAAGGGCCCTGGACTCACTGGAGCTTTTTCATTTCATTTCCTGTTTTAATTTTTCTGACAAACTGTGGAAAATATGTTTATTCAATCTCTGTCTATAATTTCATCATTAAAACTTAACCTGGCAAAAATCTCAGGTTCACATAAATCTGAGCCACAACACTTATGATCCCTGCACAAGCTTATTTCTAACCCTCCAAAAGCAGTGTTCAAATCCCTGAAAGCAGATCTGTGGGATGAAGTACAGCCAGCCAATCACAGGACAGGAAGTGATCAGCTGACACAGTGATTTGAAGCTGTCAGGGTGAGGCTGCTTCATGCAGGTGTGAAACTATGAGGAAGCTGAACGCCTCCTCTTTCCTCAGCAGTGATCTGTGGCAGTCTGCCATCATGGCTGCACACACTAATGCTGTGTCCGAATTCAGGGGAAGGATGCTCCAAAGGACACTACCTACATCACGTCCTGGCAAAAATCTCAGGTTCACATAGATCTGAGCTGCACCCCTTATGATCCCTGCACAAGCTTCTTTCTAATCCTTCGAAAGGACACTACCTACGGGTAGATAGCGTCCTTAGTAGTAGTGTCCTTCAACGGACAGGTTGTCAGGAAGTGAGCGGCTGTGGACAGCCTTTTTTTTAAAATAGAAACTTTATTGAACAAACAGTGAGTATACAACATAACAGGTGGGCTGTGGATAGCTTTCTAGCCTTCGTTCAAGTCTGTCCTTACTTCCTCTACTTTGTTTTTCTAGTTGCTAACGCCATAGCACGAAAACTTTAAAATGGACCCAGAAATGTCGCTCCGTTTTCTTGTACAGTTTTAATTCTTGATGAGCTAGAAAAACCTTATCGTCGTTGCCCGCATGTTTTGTACCTTAGGCTCATCAGAGACAATCATATCCAGGTAAAATAATTTCCTTTGATCTACACGCATTTAGGAGTTACAGTGGACCCCGTTTCACGAAAAATTCAAGTTACGAAGGCACTGAACGGCAATATTTCTGCCCGTGTTACGGCAACATGCCCTAGTAATGAAATCCGCTGTCTCTCATTGGCTGAGCCTACAATGCCCACAATGCCTTCCGAATCATGTGACAACCCCTTGGTTTCCGTACTTGCGCTTTGCTGTTCCACTTGAACGACGTATTGTTGTTCTAGTTAGCAATTAGCCTATAGCCTATCGTTTAGCATCAGCTCACTCAAAACGCGCAATGGGTGCTTCGACTTGTGAAAATTTTCGACTTATGAAAGACCCTCAGGAACGGATTAATTTCGTAAGTCGGGGTTCCACTGTACCTAGCTAATCACATGGATAATTGAATTCCAGATTAACTGGCGTTGGTCGAACAGATGTGAGGTAGACTTGCTTTTCAGGAGCCGCTACGACAAAACAGGAAATAAACACCAAATATTCCATGTGTGATATTTGTGAGGTTTCCTCAAACACACTCCATCAGTCTTGTGGCTCTTGAACAACAAAATGTTCAAAAACGTTGCGAGTTTACCTGGTGATATTCATGCAGGAAGCGATCGCGAAAAAAGCAAACAATTAGCACCACGCCGACGCTGTTCACAGGACAGCAAGAGTAAACGATCGGGAGAATCTTGTCTTCGTTATCGTTCCCCTCGCACGTTTTATTTCTCCGATTTCAGCGTTTTTGCTGCACAACTAAAGCGAGCAGTTTACTTTGTGTGCACTCAAATGGAGTCGAGTCAACTAGCGCCACCTGTGGCCATAGACTACAGGCAGATTAACTCTTGAAACACATCTGCACCACGTTTGAATTTGTTTCATGCACATTATATTTGGAACTTTCTATTTTTTCTGTTATGTCTTGCAAATAAAACTTTAAAGTAAATGAAATTGTATTATATATTTCTTTCTGGCCTACATCAGTAAGAAATGCCAAATTATATACACAAAGTTATAGAAATCCCCACTCATTCATGATGATTTCAGGATTTCTTCCCATGACAAAGAAATACGTCTGGAACAAATATATATATATATATTTTATTATTTTTATATAGAGAATGCAATGTGCTCATAAATCAGTTGGCGCTCCATGCTTTGAGGGTCAGAAACGTTGTTCAGGGCTATGACTGATAGAGAATTGATGCAGGAGCACAGAGGGTCTCTTTGCTACATGCTGACATCACACCAGATAACAGTTAGAAGGATATTTCTGGGCCAAAGGGAGTCCAAACAGAATCTCCCGAACTAGATAAATAGAATCAGGATCAGGATCATATTAAATAATCAGGGCTAGGCAGGGAGTTGTTTTTGTCTCTGTCGTTCCAGGAAAGGAGCAGGTAACGAGGGACGTGAGCGTAAGAAGGAGGCTCGAAGGGAGACAACAGGACGGCCACATCGGTTCCAGAAGATGATAATAATCCTAAAAATGTGTTATTGTTGGGGTATAAAACTGTACATGTAAAACTGTATGATTCAGAGTCATCCTGAACACAGACTGCTGCACTCGGTTTGGGCTCACGGGGGTTAGTGACCTTGTTATCTGAAACTGTAGCTGTTCTTAATGTGAGCATGCTCCAGTGGAGCAGCTACACCAGTACAACAGGTCAGCTTTGAAACTGAAGAACGATGACAGAGACAGAGACAGTCCCCAAATCCTCAGGTGTACTTCACCTCAGCCATCACAGGCATGCAGGCCCACACACTGTGATTGGATGGTTGGGACACATGCAGACTCTGATTGGCTGTTCTCTTCTTTGAGCTGAAAAAGAAGTCTCATAGTAAAAACAAAACAAAACAGGAGTAACAGAAAGAAATGGGGAAAATATTTTGACAACTTTTATTTTTCATTTGTTTCATCACTTATACAAAAATCTTTCTTACAGAGAGGAGACATTTAAAACATCATAAATCTGATATATATCGCACACACACTCATGCCTTGTTTAGGACGACAAAGCATCATATGCACAGAGTGTTTTTAACACAACAACAATCCAGCTTTATTATCTGTCACATACAGGATCACACAGAGTACAGCATGCAGTGAAATGTTTTGTGTCCGTGTTGTGGACAGGCTGCAGACGTAGCCGAGCCATTCCAGGGCCTTTTGGTTTTAGCATGAAGGGTCTAGCCAGGACCCTTACTAGATACTGGATGGGAATCGAACTTGTGACTCCCGCTCCAAGGATGTGTAGTCTTACCACTACACATCTTTTTTGTTTTTTAAACAAACATTCTGTTTGTGTGTTTTCACAAACAGGAGACATTAAGATGTTTATGGTTTTCAGAAAATCAGCTGCAGCTATCCAGATAAAAACGGACACATGAAGATGAGGTCACTGTGAAAACACACAAACATAAAAGAGAATCATGTGCACACCTTTGATGGAGATTGATCAAAAAGTGAGCAGCCTGTTGTGCAGCATCAGCGTGTTTCCATGAATGAACCACATTCTGTGGATGTTGGCTGCGCTGGACATCAGGAAACCAGAAACAGGAACCTTATAAATGCTATTTGGGCTCCCATGAAGCTTCCAGAGAAACCTCTAAACCTTCACTTTAAAATGCTCCGCTGCATCTGAAACGTCCCCCATCACACAGGCTCCACCCACCTGGCAGCAGGATAAAGAGAGTCACTCCTTGTAGCTGTCAGTCCGTTAGCTTTAGCTCAGGAAACGTTTGTGTCTCAGTTTCTCGGTGTTGTGAGTTTTGCAGAGGAGACGGTGGTGAAACAAAAGCTGAAGAATGAAGTTTGTTAACAGGAAGGGAAGAAGAGAGAGGAGGGTCCAGTGATACAGGAAGGTGGAGGTTAAAAAAATCTCAAAAATGTAAAAGAATTCAGACAAACAGAACCTGAGCGCTGATTAAATCCATGGTTTGGGGTTAAACGGTGTTTCTGCTGAGACAGACGCAGACAGAGGGGTGATGGGAGCCGTGTCTCTCAGTCAGCCATGAAAGTCAGTTATCAGACTGACCCCCAGTGATCAGGACGTCTTCTTTAGTATGACAGCCTGAAAAACAAGGCAACAGAAAACAGTGATTAGCACTGACCACGTGTTTGTGCAGCAGTGTGCTTGACAGCAAGGAGCCGTGACCGTCACACAAACTGTGCTATCAGCTGAAGGTTCACAGTGTGAGATGTTCAAATATGAGCTCAGGTGAAACATACTGAAGATAAACCTGCGTGCAACATCAAACTGATGCTCCCATCAGATCCCCTCCAGATCTCTCTGTGACCCCCACTCCCACATGTTTCCACTGTGTCCTTCTGAAACAGACCTCGATGGTCATGTGACCACAGAAGTATTCAGGGAGTCGGCATTTCTCAGACTCAACATCAGCGAACAAACAAAGAAAAGAAGTTTTGGTTTAATCGCTGAATCTTATCACAGAGTCTCGGCTCCTCTTATCTCTCTGGGCTGGTGAGGGCGCACCAAACATCAGCTTCCAAAGAATTCACTGCCTCCTAAAAACTGTTTCAAAAAAGAGAAGAAATCAGGGACAAAGCTGAGGTCAAAGGTCAGAGATAAGGAAATAAGCGAAGATGCAGTGAGCTGGAAAACTTGTGAGCAGCACCGACGTTATTGGACTTCCTGCTCCATAAATCTGTTTGGTCCTCGTTTCCAAAAGAAAACAGCTTATTAAATAAAACCTCATGAAATCAAATCACTTCTATTCAATGTTTGTTATTTTTTAAGTATTTCTTTATATTCATGAAGGAAACCTTCAGTGATGTCCACCAGTAAAATGCTTTTATGTGTATTTAGCTGTGAGTGCAGACAGACCTGCAGGCTCGTGTTTGTGGACATGGTACTCTGCTGATTCTGAAATGTTGTTGCACTGCTCGCCTTAGGCTTAGGCCCCGCCCTGCTGGGTACAGAGCAGCCAGAGCTAATATAACATAATAATGGTGAGAATAGTCTCTGGGTCAGGACGTCCCAACAACATATCCTGAACTACACTGTGGATCTAATGGAGGCCATGGAGGGAGATGCTTTTCTTTCCTGTCTCTCACAGAAGAAGGAGCAGAAACCAGGCGAGGTCAGACTGAACGGGGAGGAGTCACAGCAGACTGTGTGGTTCTGGGAGAAGACGGCCATAATGATCTTTGTTACTGTCACATGAGCTGTACGGCCCAATGAGGGCCATCCTTGGTGTGAGGCAGACTGTTGTGTCACACTGCGCTCCAGTGCTGTGAACTTTTCAACTGCTGCAGCAAATTCAATCTTTTTAAAGGACAGAAATTTCTCCTGAATTCCTTCTGGAAAAATTGGATTTGACATTGTCCAGCTTAAGCATGGCGCTCTGAAGGAATCTGCACTTAATGCCACCATACTGTATCTCAGCCACTGCCTGTGATTATCTCACAGTCACGCTTTGATCTGCAGACACGATTCATCGTACTACAAATAACCACGGCGAATAGTTCCTCACAGGCTGAAGCGATGCTGGATTTGAAGTCCCTCTGTCCTCTCACAGTCAGTCAGGCTCTGTGGGAGCTGCTGACAGCTTCCTCTGCAGCATCAGGCTAACAGTCAGCTGCTGCCTGAGCCTGCAGACCGGTCAACACTTCAACGCTCAGAAGTCGGTGGATATGTTCCCAACAGTCAGGTCTATCCATGCCTGCTCTCACGCAGGGAACTCCAGGCTTTGTGTGAAAGACGGAGGCAGTGTTTCCTTAGCGTTGCAGTAACTGCACCTCTAAATAAACAAGCCCACTCTGCTGAGAGATGGATGGGTTTCTGGTCTCCAACACAACAATGTTCATGCTGTAGCCACACGTTACTGCTGCGTCAGCGTCCCCTCGCTTCCCTCTCGCCAGTTTCTAAACACCAGGCTGGAGGCTTTAAGATGGGACTGTGTGAGTGACTGGAGGCTTCATCCATCTGCTACATACAGCCTGTGCTCCTTGTTTCCATCTCAGATGTGCTCTTACTCCAGTCCATCTACAACCACCGTGCACTATAGTGAACTCTGCTGCAGGGTCATGTGTGCTGATCTGGAAACCGTCTGTTCCTCTTTCCTCATTTTGACTCTGATTGAATATCACAGCATCTTTACACATCTGTGCTCCAGATGTTTCTACATTTTTATTCATATGAAATATTTGGGAAGCATTTTTATTCCTAAGAAGCAAATTAAAAGCCTGTTATTCACCTCAACACACAGCCTGTGTGTGTCTGTGTGTGTCTGTGTGTAGATCTGCAGTCATTGTTGTGCAGTGAGCTCATGTTCAATGAAAGGTGCATTTAGCTTTAGGGTCATAGTTCACTCCCAGTGTGACAAACGTTTTGAAGCTTGTGACATGAACGTGCATCAAACTAGACTATGTGGAAATAAACCGAACGCCAGCAGGTCAATGATAAAGTTAAGCCCACTTTAGTAATTAGTTCCCAAAACACAGAAGAACATCAGTAACATTAATAACTAACGCCTAACATTAAGCGCTCACACCTCCAGGTGGTTCAAGGGGACAGTTGGGGGGAAACTGGCCCCAGCAGGGCGCAGCAGCAGCACTCGTGGTTGTGAGATCAGGAAATCCAAAGCGTCCAATCAGGTCCCCACAGTTCATTCCTGGTTCTTTGCCTTTACCTGCTCTCACAAACTAAACACTGTGTTTATATAAGCTGTCCTGTCTGACAGCTTTTCACATCTGAATTATGATCTGAATGTTCTGTTGGAACAAACATGTTTGTCTTTGCAAGACCAGAAACTCTCTGCAGGCTCCTGTTGGTGCTGTTTATCTCTTTATTTATTCATTTCTATTATTATTATTTACATTATTACTCACAGCACATGTGCAATATAACACTGAGAGCTGACAGGCTGGAAACAGGAAACTCTTTGTGACACTGTGATAAATGAAGCCACAGCTTCAATGAAATGTTGCTCTTATTTCACACTTTGTTTGGAATCATCTGGATTACAGACGTTTTTAGATCAATCTAAACTCTGTGTTTTACTTGGACATCACATCAACATTTATGTTGTTCATTGAAACAACAGAAATATTTGAACATGTGAAACTTCAACAACATGAAGAAAAAACGTTTGTCTGTCAGATTTGACTCTTTCTAAAAGTTCATTGTTCAGCTGTTAAATTAAAGTGTGATCATCAAAAACATGGTTCAGCTTTCAGTGAGTCACATTCAGTGTGAGCAGCCAAACATGATGGCAGACTGCCACAGATCACTGCTGAGGAAAGAGGAGGCGTTCAGCTTCCTCATAGTTTCACACCTGCATGAAGCAGCCTCACCCTGACAGCTTCAAATCACCGTGTCAGCTGATCACTTCCTGTCCTGTGATTGGCTGGCTGGACTTCATCCTGCTTGCAGGGATTTGAACACTGTGGACGTCCAGTTCAGTGAAGAGTTAAATCCATGGAGCAAAGATCAGCAGAGGGTTAGAGATGAGTTTGTGCAGGGATCATAAGGGCTCAGAATCATGTGGAGTTTTCATGATGAACATATAGACGGAGATTAAAGAAACACATTTTCACTGTTTGTCAGAAAGATTCAAAAAGGATCATAAATGAAAAAGCTCCAGTGAGTCCAGGGCCCTTCTTGTGCTGCTCTGAACCCAGAAGAACGATAATACAAATGAAACCTGGTAGATGGAACGACGTGTTGGGCCTTCCATCAGATAGAAACATGGAGCAAACATGTGGCCGGTCCATCGGCCCAAAAGGCCCGTATGCTAGATTAGCAGTCCAGCCCTGACACAGAGAGTGTAAAGATAATAGTCAGGACCACAGGCCAGTTCAGACCCTTTTTAATGTTCAAGAATCCCCAGATTTTATCAGAGCAGCCCTAAAAACAACCATGTTAATAGCAGTAATAATAGCATATTTCAGTGTTTCTTTCTGGAATTATCTTCAAATGTTATATTTTCTTACCTTGTCTCTTGACGACAGCACAGACAGACTCGAAACACCAGCTTCAGATGTCATCAGTCCATTCAATGGGCGTTATTAGCAGTAACCAGTTCATAGATGTGGGCCAGTAGGACCTGCTACACCTGCTAGTTTGTTCACAAGGTTGTTCTCATCCATCCAGGTGGAGGATCACTAACAGGAGGATGGGAAGACTCCAGAATCCACTCTCACTGGATTGTGGTGGAGTGTTTACAGGTAAGACCATTTAAATGGACAGCATTTATAGAGTTTATCATCCTCGTACTGACCCAGGGTCAGTGTAAAATACAATCCTAGCTGTGTGAACAAAGTTCTGGCTCCTTTAATCCTGCATGACAAACCTCAGGATGCCGGTCAGCTAGAGACTTTGAAGTTTCGTAGCATTGGGCCTGATGATGGTGTGCAGAGCCTCTACTTACCTTCTACACTGTGTTTTTGTTACTAATTTATTCATAAGTTTTGCACTGTTTGCTGTTGTTTATCAGTCGGGTGTAGACAGATTTCAGAGGAGCAAAGAGGAGCACTGCTGCTTCATCCTTAACACTTTAAAGCAGAACTGGATGGAAATCAAAGGTCCTTAAAAGCTTTTTCTGCTCCCCGACCCTCAAAGCCAAACTTCACCCATGAGAGCTGTTAAGTCTAATTGTTGAATGTTGCCATTGTGTTTCTTAAATTTGTACAGTCTTAGTTTAAGCAGTAGGATCAAAGCTATTCCTTTGATCCTGACCACCTCTCCAACCACTCTGTACTGGGGGAGGTTTTATTGTAGATACATCCTATCTGAAAGATCTGTTTCTTTTGATGTAAGCTTCCTGCGTTTACGACCCTTTGGTCAGCAGGAGGTCACACACACACACACACTCTTACAGGAGTTCGCACATATACATTTACATACAGTGCCTTGTCTTTGTAACCAAAGGGGGGTTGCAAGGGGAGGTGTTTTGTAAACTATTGTTTGAAGTTTGTCAATAAAAGGCAGCGAGAGGAGGCCACCATCGGGGTCATTGTCGTGTGCTGGACATAGATGAGAGGCCTCCCTTGCGCAAGTAATGGATCGATCGACTGTCTTGTTTTCTTCATGATGAATAAGTCTCTAGAATTAGCGGGGTTTGTGGAAACACAGAACCAACAGTTATTTGGTCCTTCGGAGCCGGAGCCTAACACATTGCATCCACCGAGGAGAGGGAGAGGACGCCACCGCAACGTCTGGGATGATTGACGTAAAGCCCTGGTGTTTTTGGCTTGCCACCAGGCCGGGAAGTTTGCGCCTGACCTCCCCTCGGGATGGATGACGATTGACGGGATCCAGAGACTCTTCCCATGAACGTAAACAAACAGTGAGTACAGAAGGCCTTAGAGAGCGGCTACGTGACCCTGCGTTGACCGCAGGTACGGGAGCGCGCTAGCCACGTGAGAGAGACGCAGGCTTCTCCGCCATTTGGGGCGTGGAGATAACCTAGGTTCGGCGTCTCCGCCGTGAAGGAGTCCGGAATCTCCGCCCTTTGGGGCGTTGGAGAGTGTCCGAAGGTTGAATTCTCCGCCATATGGGGCGTTTGAGAGTTTTCAACAGAGAGCGCTAGCTGTGCGTGCAGATTGTTGTCTTGTAATGGAGAATAAAATGTGTAAGTCTGCCTTAGAAGGGAATGTAAAATTTATGGAGAAATTTTTACCAGGCAGCACGCAGTATGTAGGTTGTTGGCGTAAGAAATATGGATTTGAAGGGACATTAGTGGAAGTTCAGTGTAAAATGCTGGTAGAAAGAATAGCTGTAAGTGTAGCAGGTAAAACAGGAAAAGCGAAGCAGAGGAAGGAATTGCAGTTGCTAAGTTGTGGCTGGAGCAGGCTCAGAAGAGGAGAGAAGCAAGAATGTTAGCAGAAAGTAGAGCCAGAGAAGAGCGTGAGAGAGGCAGAGGTGGAGGAGAGACTAAAGGCTGAGTATGGAGAGACATTAGGAGCAGCGTTGAGTCCAAGACAGACTAGGCAGGTGTAACAGTGTTTATGTGGTATTATTCCACTTGCCACAAATATCAGTGTAATGGGGAAACAGCGCCCCCCCTCTCGGTGTGGCTGGTTAGGTGAGGCTGGCTGCAGTAATCGCTGCCAGTCTGCCGTAGCCATACGAGAGGTGAGTTGTATTGTTCCGCACACAATATAGCTAAGTAGTACAGACACATAAAACATGTTTGATTAGCTGACGAGCACCGAGTGTAATAAGTGCTTAGTGGACACATGTCCAACACCAGTTTTATGTACTTTTCATTTGTTTATTAATGTGTGAAACTGTATGCTAAAGCGGAATGCTAATGAGATGTTCTGCCGTAGTGTGCTGTGCAGAGTGGTGTGCGGCGAGCCATTTGCACTGATACAACACCGTTGTTTCCATTCAGGAAATAAAGTGGCAACGATCGATCAGAGACTCCTTGTCTTTTTAAAAACACTACACAACGCAGAGTCGAGGAGTCTGTTTGGGCCGAACTGTTGCAGTGGGATGAAGCAGAAACCGGTTACACTGGTGCCGTGACCCCAGCTCCTGCTATCCTGCGACCGCAACGGGGGCCGTCTACTTCCTGGAAGGTGGAAAAGTCGCGGGAGACTGGCTTTTCTTAGTCCTGCCATTTTCTGCGTTCTTTAGAGACATCGGGCGGGGCTCTGTGCTTTCTTTTTTTTTGGAGAGTTAAAAAAAAAAAAAAAAGAAAGAAATAAAAAGAGGGAGGGACACATTGCTGAGCCATGGCAGATTTTCCCAGTTTTGGCAGGGGAAGGGGGGCAGTTGGTTTTACCCCGCTGCAATCATATGGCAGAGGCAGATCAAGGTTGCTGACAGCCCCAGTTTCCTCCACACCTAAGCCTGTCCTTGCTGAGTTAAATGAAAACCCTATTGTTGGGAACTGTGATGATCTACAAAATACTAGATCAGAAACCAGTCCCACAAAAGAGAACCTTTATGCAGAGATTGCAACGCAAATTGGGTTTTCTATTGGGGAAAGCATTGCCTCTTGTCTTGAATCTCGGTTGGGCTCTGGAGTGGGAAACAGTGTTGTTGCGTCTGCCAATAATGTGTTATCTGAACCCTCACTATTGAATGTGATTGTAAAGTCTGATGTTAAAGAACCTGTGTGTTTTAGAGGGGATGGCTGTGATACATGCAGTGTTCAGGAATGGGAGGAAATGATGATGACTTTTTTTAAGAGAAGAGGGGTACCAGTTGCTGAACAAGCTGATGATGTGCTAAGTAAACTGCTGGGGAGGGCACGAGAAATAGTCAAGGTGAGCATACGTAGTAAGCCATCGGTGTGTCTTGAGAGGGGCCCAGAGCCCATTTTTGAGATCTTAAAGCAGCACTTCAGTGACACTGCCTGTTCAAGCATGCCTTTAGCTGATTTTTATGCAACACTACCCAACTCAGGTGAAACACCGTTTGATTACTGGCTCAGGTTGAACAGAGCCATGGAGGTGACTGAAGACTGTCTGAAGAGACAAAACAAGTCCTTTGCATATCTGACAAAAGAGCTGACTGCTATGTTTATCCGCCACTGTCCAGACTCAGAACTGTCTCTTATTTTCAAGTGCAAGCCCCTGCAGCAGTGGACGGTTGCTGATGTGCACGAGAAATTGCTGGAGCATGGCAAGGACCGGAAGTGCACCCCTCAGTTTAGTGCAGTCAGTGCCTTGAGTTTTCAGCAACAGGAGGTGAGTCCTAATGTGCAGCAGGCGACAGGCAACAGTAAGTGTATTAAACCATCACCAACCTCTACCTCAGCATCACTTACCGACCTTCATGCAAAACCACCTACTGATCGTCTTGATCATGTGATAGCCCTGTTAGAGAAAGTCCTGGAGGGACAGCCTCGACAAGCAAAGCTGCCTGCTAAGGATGATGTAAGGGCTCCCCGGAACCAAACACACAAAATTGTGCCTTGCGTGATTTGTGGTGACACTGAACACTCCACGTATCACCACTGTAGAGTCCATCAGCTATGTTTCATCTGCCATGCTGGCGACCACACACGGGCTCAATGCCCCAGGGCCGTGTCTGTCAGAGTGAGGGGGCCTGAATCAGCCACCCAGCAGCTGGGAAACTAGATGGCCTACATGTGGAGGGGGCAAGTGTTAGGCCTGAAATCGCCCCCAAAGAGGATGATTTTGATGATTTAGAATCTGTATTACACACTGTTTGTGAGGAGCGCCAGCTAGGCCGGAGACCCATTCTTCAGAACATACACAGACTAAAACAGCATGATGAGCTGTTCTATGAAAATGTGACCCTGGGTGGCAAAGTGTCTGTTAAAGCCATGCTTGACAGTGGCTCTATGGCCTGCACCCTCAGCACCAATATGATGCCCCAACTATTACATCATGCAGTGCTGCAGACCCCCACCTTGCAACCCACGGATGTCGTCCTGATTGGCTGTGGTGGTTCGAGGACAGTTCCATCAGGTGTATGTGACATTACAGTGGAGATATATGGCTGTAAAGTTGTTGTGCCAATGTTGGTGATTGCAGGGCAGAGTGAGGACCTCATTTTGGGCAGTAACCTAATGAGGTATCTGGGTAATCGCCTGAGGGAAGAGGGACATTTAGGAGAGGAATGCAGCAAGACTCTGAGTGCGGAAGAACAGCTTAATAAAAATCTGCTGAGTTCAATGTCAGGAGTGGTGGCCCCAGGGCATGTTGGTGATAAGATCGGAACTGTCAAGCTAAAGAGAGCTGTAACATTAGAGCCCTTGACAGAACACCTTGTTTGGGGCAGGCTGCAGCTAATGAATAATGTGGAAGTGGGCAGTGCTGTCGTTGTAGAGCCCACCGGGTCAAGGTCTGGACCTAGGTCAGTTATGGTTGGGAGAACTGTAGCGCATCTAAACAGTGATGGGTGGCTCCCTGTGAAAGTGCTGAACCCCTTTGACAAGCCGATAACACTGAAACGGAACATGAAGTTGGCTGACGTGTCCCCCTGTGCAGCAGTGGAGAACTTCAGCCCCACTGGCTCCTACTTGCAACAGAACATGCAACGGTCTACTGGCTCAGCTTGGTGCCATGATGAGCAGAGTCTAGTCACTGATGTTTCCACTTTGCCAGATGTTTCACCCTCACAGGAGGTGACAAGTGGTTGTAGCCCCCTACATGCAGTGCTGCAAAATCTGGGGCTGTCTGATATCGACATTGATTCATGTGCAGTTTCGCCGGCTGGCAAAGAAAAACTGGTTGGCCTCATAGCCCAGTTTGAGTCTATCTTCTCGAGAGACAAGCTGGATTGTGGCAAGGCTAACGGCTGCCTACATCGAATTCGAGTTGTGGACGACAAGCCATTCCGGTTACCATGCCGACGGGTGCCGCCGACTCATTATGAAAAACTAAGACAGGCTTTGACTGACATGGAGGAACGGGAAATAATTCGGAAGTCTTGCAGTGAGTTTGCATCACCCCTGGTCTTAGTTTGGAAGAAGTCCAGTGAGTTGAGAATCTGTAACGACTTTCGCTGGCTTAATGCTAGAACTGTCAAAGATGCTCACCCACTCCCGCATCCGGCTGACGCACTGGCTGCTTTGGGAGGGAACGGATTGTTCTCCACAATGGACTTGACTTCGGGTTATTATAATGTGGAGGTGCATGAGGAGGACCGTAAGTACACGGCATTTACGTCTCCATTTGGGTTGTACGAATATAATCGTATGCCACAAGGACTGTGCAACAGTCCGGCCACCTTCATGAGGATGATGCTAGGCATTTTTGGGAATCAGAACTTCCTCAGTGTGCTGTGTTATCTTGACGATGTTCTGGTTTTTGCCCCGACAGAAGAATTGGCACTGGAGCGCTTGCATATGGTGTTCCAGAGACTCCAGGTTCACAACCTTAAGTTGGCACCAAAGAAGTGCCATTTTCTGAGACAGTCTGTGAAATTCCTGGGGCACATTGTAAATGCTGATGGGATACAGTCAGACCCTGACAAAATAGCATCCATTACATCCCTTGCAGAGGCAGACCTTATGGAAGAGGGTTCGAGTGTCCCATCCCAACAGAAGGTCCGCTCATTTTTGGGGATGGTAATGTTCTACCAACAATTTATTGAGAACTGCTCATCCATCGCAAAACCTCTGTTTCGGCTGACATCTGGGGATAAAGGCCCTCGTGGTTCACGGCGAAAGCACCGGCTGGTGCGTAAAAAGCTGTGTGAGGAGGACTGGACGGATGAATGCAGGGCAGCTTTCAATGAGCTGAAGCAGGCCTTGTTGGATCGAGTGCTCCTGGCCCATCCTAATTTTGAGGAGCCCTTTTTGCTCTCTGTTGATGCCTCCAGCAGTGGCCTTGGTGCCGTGTTGTCGCAAGTTCCTTCTGGGCCTTCTACATCAAGACCGATCGCCTTTGCCAGTAAGACACTCAATCATGCACAGTCCAAGTACCCAGCGCATAGGCTGGAGTTCTTTGCATTGAAGTGGGCGTTGTGCGACAAGTTCCATCACTGGTTGAGGGGTCATCAGTTTACCGTATGGACGGATAATAACCCTCTCACTTACATACTTTCTAAGCCAAGACTGGATGCATGTGAGCAGAGGTGGATCGCAAAGCTAGCGCCTTTCCAGTTTGACATAAAGTACATTCCTGGTCCTAAAAATGTGGTTGCTGACGCACTGAGCAGGGAGCCCTTCGTGCACCCCAGGGCCTCACACCGTTTGATAAGAGTTCCATATAAAGAACTTCTGGCAGAAGCAGAGGCAGTCGCCACTGGTGGGGTTCAGGAGGCCTTCAGATGGACTGTTCACTCAGCTGATAAGGCCTCAAGCAATGACCAGCCTGTTGTTTCGCAGTGCACGGCTGTTGCACAGACAGGATTGCTGACATCTTCTGAGGTGGGAGCTGTCTTCCAGGCCCATAGTGAACATGAGTCCAGGGTGTGGCCATATGCTCTCCTTCTGCCCCAATGCTCTCAGACTGTGCTTACGCCAAACCAGTCTGACTTTGAACCCTTCTCACGTGATGACCTTGTGGGACACCAGCGGCGTGATGATGTGCTGTGCAGAGTGATCTCCTATGTGGAAAGGGGACGGAGACCCTCGAGGAGGGAGCGGGCAAGTGAACCGGTTGATACGAAGAGATTTCTAAGGGCTTGGGACAAGTTAACTGTGAGGGATGGTGTGCTGTATCGAGTCTCCAAGAATCCCGTCTCAAAGACAAAGACTTATCTGTATGTTGTTCCGCCAACTTTGCGGCTCGCTGTACTGAAAGGCGTCCATGATGAAGCCGGTCACCAGGGACAACAACGAACACTTTATCTGGCCAGGCATAGATTCTACTGGCCTGGTATGGCCAAACATGTGTCAGAGTATGTACGGTGCTGCAGAAGGTGTGTTGTTAGCAAGTCGCCTGAGCCAGAGGCGAGAGCACCTTTGGAGAATATCAGAACATCAGAGCCTCTTGAACTGGTCTGCATAGATTTTTGGTCTGCGGAGGATTCGGCGAACAAATCAGTGGATGTGCTTGTGGTCACAGACCACTTTACTAAGATGGCTCAGGCCTTTCTATGCCCAAATCAGTCTGCTAAGGCGGTGGCACACCAACTCTGGCATAACTACTTCTGCATCTACGGCTTTCCGAAACGCCTTCACTCAGATCAAGGAGCTAATTTTGAGAGTGTGCTCATTGCCGAGCTATTGAATGTGGCAGGTGTTCAGAAGTCTCACACGACCCCATACCATCCGATGGGAAACGGCTCCTGCGAGAGGATGAACCGTACCTTGGGCAACATGATCCGTGCATTACCCCCAAGAGCCAAGCAAAGGTGGCCTGAGGCACTGAAAGCTCTCACATTCGCCTATAACTGCACAGTCCATGAGACAACTGGCTATGCGCCATTTCTGCTGATGTTTGGCAGAGTGCCAAGACTGCTGATTGATGTGATCTTTGGCTCTGTTATTGAGCACCAAGACATCATGAACTATGATCGATATGTCCAGACATTGAGGAGGGACCTCAAAGAGGCCATGGATTTGGCGCAGGAGGTGGCACGCAAAAATTTGAAGCGTCACACGGACCTCTACAACCGGAAAGTGCGGGGAGCCCCAGTAGAGATTGGTGATCGCGTCCTTTTGGCCAACAAAAAGGGACGTGGCAAAAGAAAACTTGCTGATCGCTGGGAGAGTGTTGTCTATACAGTTTTTGACAAAAATGATGAGAGTCACACCTTCAAGCTGATGGATGATTCCACAGGGCAAGTGAAAGTTGTGCATCGCAACCTGATAATGCCAGTGAACTTCCTTCCTCTCAGTGGTGCTTCAGTTCAGGATGATGGAGATGAGCTTTCTGAGTCTGGCTCGCTGATGGTTGGATGTGACGGAGAAGCTGTCAGCAACTCATCAGTGGGCACGGCTGAATACAGGACGAGAGCTTGGGTGTCTGACTTACCGTCTGCAGTGTCCAGCGATTGATGTTAGCAGGGTGGTGGGGACCCGTGCTAGATCGAGAGTGGGACGGTTACTTAAGCCTGTTTCCAGGTTGATTGAAATGATGTTAAAGTGTAAATATTGTTGATAACTGTGAGTTGATTCTATTGTTGTTGAAGTGGGACTTTGATCTTTAGAATTGAAACTGATTATTTTTCTGTGTCAGAGTGGCGTACAGTTGTGATGTGATGAAATATGTAACTGGCATATTTTTTTTTGGAAGGGGTCTGGCCAACTTCTTCTTCTACTTCCTTTGGGGCTAGTCCTCTGACTGAATTTTCTTTGTGACTGTACGACCTGGTATTACTGAACAGATTTATCACATGTTGATAGCTATGGATTAGCTATTGGATTTTTTTTAATCTTGTTCTTTTTTTTGAGGATTATTGGGTTTTTGTCCTCTGTTTGTGTTATGGTGACTGTGGTGTACCAGATTTTTTTTAAGGGTGTTTTTTTGTTTGTGGTGTTTGTTTATTTGAGTGTGCAAGTGGAATTCAGCAGGGGGGAATGTAACAGTGTTTATGTGGTATTATTCCACTTGCCACAAATATCAGTGTAATGGGGAAACAGCGCCCCCCCTCTCGGTGTGGCTGGTTAGGTGAGGCTGGCTGCAGTAATCGCTGCCAGTCTGCCGTAGCCATACGAGAGGTGAGTTGTATTGTTCCGCACACAATATAGCTAAGTAGTACAGACACATAAAACATGTTTGATTAGCTGACGAGCACCGAGTGTAATAAGTGCTTAGTGGACACATGTCCAACACCAGTTTTATGTACTTTTCATTTGTTTATTAATGTGTGAAACTGTATGCTAAAGCGGAATGCTAATGAGATGTTCTGCCGTAGTGTGCTGTGCGGAGTGGTGTGCGGCGAGCCTGTGCACTGATACAACACCGTTGTTTCCATTCAGGAAATAAAGTGGCAACGATCGATCAGAGACTCCTTGTCTTTTTAAAAACACTACACAACGCAGAGTCGAGGAGTCTGTTTGGGCCGAACTGTTGCAGTGGGATGAAGCAGAAACCGGTTACACAGGGTAGGAAACAGAAAGCAAAGTTAGTGAACACAAACGTTACAACTACATATCCATCCCTGACACAACACAAAAAAACAAAAAACATATGGTGTTTCTGTCCCAGAGTGTGAAGATGAAGAAAGTTTTTCTCCGGATCAATTCCGCGAGTGTGAGTGTGTCTGACGTCATGGTGTGTGTGAACAGGTATCCAGCTGGGGCAGACGTGATTCTGCAGGTCACCTGCCCAGTGGACGAAACGAAATAAAATAGTTGTGTTGATGAATGATAGCATGAAGAGTGTTTGGTGTTTCTCAGTCTGAAACAGCTGTAATGCTACTTTCTGTTTTGGAGAAAAGTACAGTTAAAGAAAAAAACAGAGAGAGATGTGTGTTGTTTTAAGCAGTGATAAGAATAATGAAAGTGTGATGAGAGAAGAACACAAAAACATACTGAAAATGCATTAACTATACTAACCCTACATGCATATTAGTTACATGAGAAGAAACTTATTATGTGACGAGACAACAGGGTTAAGCTGTATGTTGTGTGTATGGCTGATTGGATGAATGTTTGAGATTAAACTGGCTGTTTGATTTGTCTTTTATTACTAAAGTTGAACCTGCCAATTGGGTTGTGACGATTTATCCCCCTGGCATGAAGAACACGTGTCATGACTTTAACAAGGCCTTTCTTTCCTTTCTTTTCTTTCTTTCCTTTTTGTTTGCGCAGCGCTAACATTTACATTTCTTTTTACAGCAGATGGTTAATCATGTGATTTGTAAAGGATTCAGCACAGACAGACAAGTGACGATTGAACAGATGTGCAGTGGTTACAGAATAGTTACATGGGGCTCATTATCTGACCACACTGTTGGGCTCATGGTGAGTGATAACTTAAGGGAAGTCACTGATTACAATGTGGAATGACGTTGAGATGTTAAATAATTTGGAACAAATTATGGGAAAAAGTAGGAGTTCAATGAGTTTAGAATAAACCTGCAATGATACTCGTCTCTGTGATGCTGAATACTTTATTACTCTTATGATCTATAGTTGGTTGCAAATGTGAAGTTGTTTTAAATTTAAGACTTTGTCTTCTGTGATACAGGAGCTGGGAGTTAAACAAGCTGAACATTTAAGTGCTGACTAATGTTTTACACAGGGTTACAGCTTGTAGTGAAGCTGCTCCAAGGGACAAACCCTGGAGATTGTTTTAGGGAGACTGTGCAACACTCCTGTACATGTCTCATTGGGGAGTTGACACATGGCGAAAGCCGTGTGGCGAGAGGAGTGTCATTTTTTCACTTTGTAGATGTCGTGAGGTGCCATGACGAGAAGGAGTGGATCGCCCACAAAATGGAACCTGAGGGAGCGTGCCAAGCTCCAAAAAGTGACAGTGCAGAGGAGGTCCAGCGATGGACTTGTGGTTCTGTGAACAGCACAAATGCCAGGTGACTGTAAAATAACTAACAGCACTTTTTCCACAAGTGAAGCCAGTAACTTACTATCCTAAAAGATTAGCTCTAGTTGCTCGTGCTTTACCTCCATGCGTGAGATCAGTATGTGCAGCAGCTTAAGCTGTACAATGTTTCAATAGTTTATTTCACCTTTTGACATTGTTAGTTCCACACGAGGTAGATGTTTACTACTGCAGACTAAACTTACATTTCTGTCACCTACAAGACACTTGTCTTTAATGTTACTCTCACAACCACACATATTACCATAAAGTGGTGCACAATTCTGAATCTGTCCAACCCTTTTTGCCAACGAAAGAAGAGGGCACTTCTCATGAGTGTAGAGAGCGCGAGGAGAAGACGTGTAAGCTGAGGGATGACTTAATAGATGTGCCACTCGTTGAGGGAAAGGTTTGGTTTGTTGATGATTTGAGTTTTACAATAGTAGAGGGACAGACTAGAACAGGTTTTACTGTAGCCGACAGTGAGAGAGAGTTATCTGTGTAGGACAACTAGCATGTTTCATATTTGCTTGAGCAGCAGGGATGCTAGCTTTAACGGAAACGTGTAAAGCTGTAGAGAGACAATATACACTGATAGGCAGTATACATTTGCTACTGTACATTTCTTTGTAGTGCAGTGAGTGAGACGAGGTCTGACAACCTCTACAGGGAAACCTGCAGGACACACCAAACTCTTGCAAATTCTGCTGGAGGCAGCGTTATTAACCAGTGGAATTGCCGTTTGTGAATGTGCAGCACACATGTGAGGGAAAGATCCAGTTGCATTAGGGAAAGTTTTTGCAGATAAGATCACAGAAGAGGCAGCTTTAGTTAAACATGGTGTTAACCTTTTATCAGTACAGCATCAGCGGAAATGCAGGCCCACTCACCTACAGCAGGAAAACAGTTGTGACTTACAGAGGGAGCGAGCTTGCAGGATGATGTTTTTATCGGTGTGATAAACCAGTACTGCCTAAGAATTTGTATAAGACTGCTGCTATTTTGAGCCATTGGCTATGCCATGTCTCAAACAGGAGGGAGATGAGCAGTCGTTATACTCACTCTAGGATTATTAAATACTTTTAAAAAAAACTTTTTTGCAGAGAGAACTAATGGAACAGTAAAGTTAAGATTTAGGAAGACAGGCAGGACATGGTTAGACTGTATAGAATTAGTTAAGATATACATGAGGATTACTCCAGCAGAGAACGGTCTGACTCTTTGAGATTACACATGTTAGAGCATTTAGAGTTCTAGTCTTCTGTAGTGATGATAGAAAAGCAGAAGAGAGCATATTAGCAGATTAGATGCTTGAAAATGTTTAAAAGTAAAGTAGTCATGAGAACAAATGATCTGCCAGATGATTCTGTTTCTTTGCAGGAGCAGAGCCTGAAGTCTGGAGATTGGATGATGAGAAGGCCATGGAGAGGAAGTGCTGGTCCAGTCCATGGTGGGAAGGTCCATATCGGATGCTGCTGACGACGACTACAGCAGTGAAGATTGCTGGAAGGAACACTTGGATATATCAAGCGCACTGCAAGAAGGTGACACACATCCAGGCCAGCTCGGAGTAAGTGGCAGGAAGACCGGGAACAAAGGGGGGGGAAAGCCTCCAGGGCCCCTCGTCTCAATCCGGTGAAGAAACCAACTGAGCCACAGGTACTCATCAGAATGGCTGGGAATGTGCTGTGCATCTTCTTGTGCCTGTGGACCCTGAGTGGGATGACAGGGAACGCACTGGAACAGAGCAAACCACACCCAGTACCCGCATGGGTTTTCAACAACTACTGGTGGCAGTTTATGAACACAACCGCTCACATAAACAACGAGACCAATGGTTATGCTTGTGATGCCACTGGCTACACATTCTTCTGGACTGTGGCCTATAGCATCACTGAGAGCGAGACAGTTTGTTTGGTTGCCTTAGCAACACATCCAGGAACACTGCCAACTTTTCAACTGCTCTGAACCTGAATGGAAGGTTGATTCACCAGTAGCTGGGAAGGTGAACTGCTCTGGTGAGACAGACCTGCTCGTCTGACTCCAAGAATATGACTTGCTGCAGGACATTATACAGTTAAACGAACTGGAAACAGGCCAATTGCCTATGTGTATGAAGGACAATGGATTAGCCCAAGTTGGAGATTAACCATGGAACATGGCAACATCACCTATTCTTTTGTCTTCTGCAAGAAGGATGTAAACAGAGAAGCTTTTTGTCTTCATTTACATCATGAACACTTGAGGTGTTGAGCCAAGAAGATCAAAACAGCTTGATCCAATTTCCTTTACAAAGCTTTTTCTGTGGTGACAACAGGACAGGAGAAGAGTTGTAAATGCAGATAATTCACAAGTTGACTCTAACCCCCACAGGATGCCTACAGTGAGAAGATTTGGAGGGTTGATAGGAGTCAATAAAGAAGGGTGTTGACTTGCTGCAGCTTTGAAGTTAGCTGAGAGCCACATGGACAAACAATAAAGTCAACTGATGCGTTTAAATACCTATGTCTATATACAGTTGGATTGTAGTGACATATGATTTTTGAGAATGATGATTCTTCTTGTTTGACCTTTGACATTCAGTTGTGTACTTGAAGAAATACATAATGAATTGCACGACAGGAGTAGATCCGCCACAAGGCTGGATAGCTTGGTTACCGTCTGGTCCTTGGTGGCATCTTCTTTTGAAAATATTAATTCCTGTTTTTGAACTGTTGATACTGATTTGCTTATGTATAGGATGTAGTTTACTGTGTATGTATGAAATCTATACTGACACTGTCCAAACAAAGAGTGCATAAGTTGAAATTTAAGAACAATGACAAAAAGGAGGGAAATGTTAAGTCTAATTGTTGAATGTTGCCATTGTGTTTCTTAAATTTGTATAGTCTTAGTTTAAGCAGTAGGATCAAAGCCATCTCTTTGATCCTGACCACCTCTCCAACCACTCTGTACTGGGGGAGGTTTTATTGTAGATACATCCTAACTGAAAAATCTGTTTCTTTTGATGTAAGCTTCCTGCGTTTACGACCCTTTGGTCAGCAGGAGGTCTAACACACACACACACACACACACACACACACACACACACACACACACACACACTCTTACAGAAGTTCACACATATACATTTACATACAGTGCCTTGTCTTTGTAACCAAAGGGGGGTTGCAAGGGGAGGTGTTTTGTAAACTATTGTTTGAAGTTTGTCAATAAAAGGCAGCGAGAGGAGGCCACCATCGGGGTCATTGTCGTGTGCTGGACACAGATGAGAGGCCTCCCTTGCGCAAGTAATGGATCGATCGACTGTCTTGTTTTCTTCATAATGAATAAGTCTCTAGAATTAGCGGGGTTTGTGGAAACACAGAACCAACAAGAGCTGACGGATACGATTATTAAAAAGTGACGTTATCAGAAACAAAGGTGAGCAACAATATTTAACATGTGCTTTTACATGACTGTCGTTTATATATCCGTCTTGTTCATAAACAGAAGTTTCATTTATCGTGTGGGACTGCTGAGCCACCTCACTTCATTCATTCTCCACACGATGTTCATTTACAGAAACCTTTCAGAGAAACTGATTTCTCTACCAAAGTGTGAACCAGTGTTTCCATAGATTACTTCTTATAGGAAGGTCAGTGTTTGTCCTGTTTCTGTTCCTCAGGTTCAGTAAATATCAAACACTTCACTCTCACATATATTTTGTGTTTGCCCTGCGATAAACTGTCCTGCTTTTGCCCCGTGGCAGCTGGGACAGGCTTCAACCCTGAAGTGGAAATGTTGTATTCCAAGTATGTAATCTGATCATTTACAAAGTCAAAGTCTCTCATCAACATGTAAGTAATGGTTATAAAAATGGGAAAGCAGACATAAACGTGACATATGAGGACAGCTACATGTAGTGTGTTTGCAGGTCTATCAGCACATAGAAGAGTTAAAGTCTGATTCAGTGAACCCTGATTGGTCCAGTCTGTCTGGATGAATTCAGTTAGCTGATCTGTGACCATTTATTCACACATTTTCTTAACTAATGATTCAGGATGACAGAGGAGCTGGATATGTTCAATAAATACACCTTACAAAAGTCAACAACAAACCTGCATCATGTACGTTGTTGTCCACAGGATGAGAACATCCAGATGATCAAAGTGGAAGACTGTGGAACATGTGAATGCATGTTTGTGTTTATGCCTGTGTCTTTCAGAGGAGGCTGGAGGCTCTGAAAGGCTCCCCCACCAGTTCCTGCTGAATCAAAGCAGCAAACTTGATGCTACAGGCTGCATTTTATTTAATGGTAGAAAAATAAGGTTTCATATAAGTGGGTAGCAGATGTTATTACCCATTTGGAGCCCACTTCTACTATCAGAGATTTCCTGGAGACGATGCAGAGGGCTTATGAATTTATCTTGACTAAGAGTGAAATCTTTTTGTGCTCACAGCACTTTCAGTTCAGTTGAATGTCATGTATGTAGCAGCATTTCACAACAAGTGGTCTCAACCTGCTGTCAGAATCAGACATGATTTATTCATAAAGTCAGGACCCTCAGTGAAGAACAGGCAGAGACTCTGATCAACAAGCAGGCAGAGCCTCACCGAGGAGCATCAAGCTTCTCCTCGAGGAGCCTGTCAGATGAGCAGACAGAGACTGTTTTTGTTCTACATCTTCTTCCTTTATCTCCTCCTTCTGGTCCAGGCTCCCAGTCTTTCCAGAAGAAGAGAGAAGCACCTCTCCAACACCTGCCACCACCTGTTAAACCCACAGACCAGACATCTCTGCAGTCTCTTCATCCACCTGCTGCCACCTCCCAGTCTTTAAGTCAGGGTGGCCAACATGGAAATAAGAGGAGGAAGAGTAAGTTTAGTTTTGCATCGTACGTCTTTAGATTCTTACGTTTGTTCCTAAATGAACGTCACTTCAGAAAATGATGCACATGTTGTCCTAGAGAACTTACAAACCAGTGCACAGCATTTTATTCACCAGTTATTTAGCTGTATTTTGGTGGCCGCTCTAAAATGACGATGGTTAATGTCAATCCCTGACTTCAGTTAAGAGGACTTTGTAATTCAACCTGATTTGATTGAGGCTTTAAAACTTTGTGAGGAGGCAGAATTTCTCAATAGTAGAAACACTTCAGCCTTCAGAATGATCGACAAGAAATCCAAATCACATTTGGAGAAATGTTGTTTCCACTTTGCAGAAAGTTACGAAATGTTAAACTGAAACACAAAAACTAAATCTGTGGTACAAGTTTAGTGAACCTGTACACGAGTGTTTTCTTTGGACTCACTCTGAATTACAAAGAATGGAGCAGAAGCAAAACTATCCATCGAAATGACAAATTTGTGTTTTAGTGCACTACTAAAGTCAATGTATTTATTATACTCCACCACTGGTGTTAAACATAAAAGCATAAAGTAATCCCCAACCTGATTTCATGTTTTTGGTGCTGTTTGTTTCAGGAAGGATATTTTCCAGTGGGTAAAATCTGGGATGGCACGTGGGAGCCCACCAGTGAACTTCAGCAGCACTTTGCCTGATGTGCCGCCTCCTTCAGCCAGAGAGTCTTTTCATTGTGTTGGTCGTTTTTTCTATGTTACAAACAAGTCACATATAATATCTGCAGACTGTACTTGTGTCCTGTCTGCGGGGAACAGTGTCATAAATATGTGGAGCCAAAGATCCATCCAGATACCACATTGGTCACCGACAGGATGTCTTCATTTTAAGCACTTTGATTGGTTACAAGTGTCAGACACACATTTATACCTGTTTAAATGCATTGTTTTATGCAGAAACCTGTATCTTATGTTACTTAGTTGTGTAATCTTATGTTGAATGTTTTCATTGCACAGCATGTTTTCTGCTGCGTTCTGTAAAAAGTGAGAGCAGAAGGTGAAAAGTGCTTCTCAAACTGGCTGATCCAGTTTGAGCATCACTGTGTTAGCCGGGTCCTTCTTTTTTTTTTTTTTTTTTTTTTTTTTTTTTTTTTTTTTTTTCCTAAATGACATCAGAAACAGCAGTATGCGACATTACGTGATGGCAGAGCTTCAGTTCATCCTTTGTCATTTTTTTTTTTTTTTTTTTAATAAATAGGACAGGGGGAATGAATGAGAGAAAGAGGGGGAGAGAAAGAGAGAAAACCAAAGGGGAGAAGAGACGGTGAGAAGGGGGGGGAAGAGAGAGAAAAAAAAAAAAAAAAAAAAAAAAAAAACTCCTGGGTCACCTGTATGGAGAAAGAAAAAACAAACAAACAGAGGAGACAGCAAACAACAAAGAGCAACATAATAATAGAGAAAACAAAGCACCATCACAATAAACTAGCTAGTCATAGATATCAATAGTTACTAAATAATAAACGATATTGTGCAGCACGCAAGATAGACAGCGCACAATGTGCTTTGAGGCAGCAGCCAAGAAAGCTGTAGTCCGCGTCTGTGAATACCCGTGTGTACACCTGTGTGCATACCTGTGTGGATCAGCATGCTTGCATTCCAAAGGTTTCTCCATGTAACGATCTGCTAGGGAGTGTGGGGAGCCACAGCCCCGTCCTCCAGGGCATGAAGCAGGTATGGAGGAGATCAAGACTCCAGACATCCAGAGGCCCCCAGAACACAAGAGACCAAGGAAGACCAACAGAGGGGCAGCCGCGCCACTGTCCCAGTAAGAGCTGAGGAGAGTCCCAGATGAGGGCTCACTCAGCAGCCGCGGAGCAGAAGCCAGGGGGAGTTGCAGTGACGCGCCCGTGAGCTCCGCCGGCAGCCAGCTGTGCCTGAGTGACCGAGCCCCAGGCCGAGAGGCCGGGGGCACCCCACCTCCGGAGTGGCCCGAGCGAGCCCCAGGCCCCAGGCCCCGATAAGCGGCCGCCAAGGAGTGAGCCGGTGTGTACCCGGACGCCCACCCCCAGACACAAAGAACCACCAACGCACCGACACCTGAGGGAGTCCGCCACTGGCAGGGGAAGTGGTGGTGGGTGGAGATAGGCCTCCAAACCTTGGAGGGCCTGAGATGTCCCCAGAGAGGTGGCGTCTGATACCCAACCTGACATATAGACACAGACATACAGGCACACACAGACACAAACATCCATTCCCACCCTCATGCTCTCATAGGCACTTACTCCACACTCAACCAACATGGAGACAGACATAAAGAGACGCTGTACACACGATCACACTCCCCAAGCGTACTCTACAAACCGGGTCTAGGTACCCTTGCCCCTGGAGGGGGGAATTGCACCCAGACCCACCCAGCCGGGTCCTTCTGACTGTACTGGGGGCTGTAATCCACAAAATCAGTGACATGTTGCAGTGAATCTGACCTGAAACCAGCAACTGAGCCCATGAACTCATCACCCTGTTTGCTTTACCTTCTCAAATAAACATGTGTTTGTTTATGTATAACTGTGCAGGCTGGTGTGAATGTACTGAGTACTGTCTATAATTCCCTCGAAGCACAGGCAGACGGAAGTGGTTTTCTGTCACTGGTTTATTTGAAGACTTCTCTCCAAAGCCACCGTGAAAACTATACAGCATTAACAAAATAAAACTCAGCATAAGACAGCAGTAAAAACACTGTACAACAAACACGATAAATAAATAAATAAATAAATACCTCGTTGGCTGCATGCTGCAAAAAGGGAATTAGCCGCCATTCTTCTGAGGTTTCCTTTAACCGTTTAACCGTGTGTAGTCAAAGTCCACTTAACATGTCTTTCAATAAAAACCATCCTTTCTGCGCGCTTACAGGTGTTTTTCTTCGTTCTACCCAAAGCGGAAACTAGCGCAACTTGTAAGCGAACTTGACTTTCAAAATAAAAGCACCAAACGTTGACTACAAAAACCAAACAAAGTAATGTACAGCTTAAACAATTTACAATCATGACATGGATCTTGACAAGATAAAGAAATAATCCAAATTATATACAATGTCATCATGCCAACAGTTACACTGTCACTGCAAATATAAACAACAAACTGAAAGTTCATTGAGATGTGAGAACTTGAAGCACTTTTTTATGTTGAGACTTCCTGTTTCCATTATTATTATTTAGTGTAAAAATGAGAATTTCATAACAAACACCTTCAGACACATAATCTGTGGAAACATGCTGTAATTTAATGACCAATAAACTGAACGTCTTTAGCTCACAGTGAGGATGCATTTGGACTCTGATGTATTATGGTGCACAGATGAACTGAATAAACTTTTTAAACATGTTTTGTTACTGAATCAATGTAATGTTTTCAATGTTTCAACAATATAGAAAATATATACAGACAAAAGAGCTCTTATTACAAGGCGTTGCCACAGCTTCCTGCTCGGTCTGTTTGATTTGGGAGATTTTACACTGGATGCCTTTCTGACACACATCCAACTGATCTCTGAGCTCCTGGAGTCAAACAAGGCAACTTTTGCTTGTGAGGCAAACGTGTAAAACACTAAACTGACAAATGCTGAAACTGTAATTAGCCTGATTACATTTGCTGTTGTTTGTTCAACACAGGGCCGGATCTAGAGAAATGTTCTTCGGGTGGCCTGGAAATCAACTGGGGAGGAAAAATCAAAGCCTTTTTCTTTTTTACTATTTTTTACACACATGCAGGTGTTACATATGGTTAAAATACTTCAAATACAGTAAGTGTTTCATATAAATATAGTCCATAACTTCATTATTTTCTTTAGCCCACATAATGAAACATTTCAGTTCCATAAACATGTGAATTATTTCATGTACTGTATAACCTGTATAATAAATAAATATGTAGCCCAGTAAGTATAAAATCCAGAAAGCTACACAACATTTACAAACACAAGTCTAACTTAAGTGTCACACTTTTGTTAAAATAATCACATTGTTGCTTAAATTTACACAAAATGTCAGAAATCTGTTCTGTCATGAACACGTTGGTCACCAAACATTTAAAGCTAGTTTTTCACGTTTTGTTGGGTTAATCTGGGGTCCAAAATATAATTGGACATTGTTGACTACTTTTGATTTTACATTTGTATTTCACCTTTAAATGTATTTATTTTCTCACCTTGTTTGGTCTCATTGTTTTCAGTTCAACCTCACATGTCTGAATTTACAGTTATTTTTTAATTGGCTTACTGTATTAACACAACTGATCTGAAATCACACAAAAGCATAAAATCCTAGTAGTAGTTATATTTTTACTGTAAAAACCACAAACATGTTTATTGAATTATTGTCATAACTTGAAATGCAAATATAAAGTTTACATTTAAAAAACTTCAAACACTAAAAGAAGTTACACACAACTATTTATCTAAAAATGAAGTTTGTACAACCATTTAAAAATACTACTAAAACTAAAACGAGGGAACAATCAGGTGTCACACAAATTATTTGTGCCAGTGCAAAAAATCGTTTGTCCACCACAAGACAGAGGAGAACATCACAGGGATCAACCTGCAGGCCTGACAGCAGCAGGAGTATCACTGCTCCTTCGAACGTCGGCCGAGCAGCTACTAAGAAAGGACCTGGTACAAGGTGCTCTGACCTAATGGAAACCCTGCAAAGAGGGCCTCCTCACTGACAACAGCACCCGCCAGGTGTGGAGACGTATCCAAGCCCTCACCAACTACACAGGCCAGAGTCCCCCAACCCCCGACAGCAGCCTCGAGCTCACAGATAATTAACTTTTTGAGATTTCATTACCTGGATGACTGAGCATGCATCAAGACACTGAGCAGCATGAATAAACAGTGTGTATTTGACAAAAGATTAGTGTGCAGCCAGGGTAATTCTCACTGAACAAAAGTGTTTCTACAAAATACATGAGAGCATTTTATCTGTTCTTATTTGAGAAGCTGAATAAAATGAGTGCAACAGCACAAAGACTGGGAAGAATCTGACATTCAGGGGTGAAACATTGCACTGCGTTTGAGACGCATTAAACAAAATTATATTTGCACGTCTTAAAGCAGAGCCCCGTGTTTTTAACAGTGCACTTAAAGGAAACCTGTCAGGTGTCGTTTCTCAGGAGGGGCCGACATGTTTGCGTGCATAAATGATTTAATAATCTGTTCTCCTTTCAAGCAGCCCTGCAAGACTGAAACTAAAGCGCTTCAAAATACCTCAATGAGAATGTTTACAAGGTGAGCCTCTCCAAATTACAAGGTGCTTTGGAGAGATTCACCTTTCTGGAACATGTGATCACATCAGATGGTGAGTCCATCTGTCTGAAAAGGATTGCATCGATCCAATCCAGACTCACAAGGATTTTCTTTTCTTTTTACATGACCTCATATTTCTGTCAGTGGAAACCCAAACATGCTGCATGAGAGGCTCCACAATCAGCAGTGACACATGTGAGGGGACTGACTGGACATGACAGACTACAACAGACTGATGATGCAGACAAAGCTTTGACTGACTTCAAACTGACACTTTAGACTGCAGCTAGTTTAGGATGACCCTTGTTGTAGTTGTTGTATCACAAACTTGTGGCTACAGCCTTATTACTCCCATAAACTACAGCTGTTTGTAAATGTAAGGCTTATATTAACTCAAAGATTCTGTTTCCTGGCAGGTATAGTGTGGATGCAGTGGCAGAGCCAGGAGTCAAACACAATCTGGAACCAGAGGATTAACATGAAAACCACACTAACTTCATCTCTTAACACAGATTTACAGGCCCAGAGTGAAACTACCCCAGAGGAGAAGCCCTCAGAAAACCCAAGAGACAGTGTACCTAACTTTCTTATTTTCTCATTCTCCTAATTATGGTAAATTAACACAGGGAAGGTCCATGTGTCAAAAGGAGGGAAGGTCCAAAGAAATGCAGCTCACACAAGAAAAGGGATTCCACAATTTAGCAGTTTTTCTATGATTTGTGTACCTTTGTTGGGTTTGATGTTTGTATGGGATTAGTAGGATCTAGTTTGTTACTGATTATTAGTTATATTAGTTATTGCCTAGTCGCTCGCGCTACTTAGAAAGCTTCAACCTACATCAGTATAAAAGAAAGTGTGGAGGCAGCTGTTTGGGCTCAAATTGTGGTCATAAATAGTTTGTGCTTGTAAGTGAGACTGCGTAGTTGTGAACTAAGTTTTGTAACCTTGTAAATCAAAAAATCTGGAAATGTTATGTTTGTGCATCTATAGATGAGAATTTGTGTGTAAAAAAGATTTGTTCATAACAAATAATAACACAAGTCACATATTGTTTTTGTTAAGGTTGCACAATTCTGCACACAGTGGTGTGAAAAGTGTTTGCCTCCTTCCTGATTTCCCTTTTTTGTGTGTTTGTCACATTTACATGTTTCAGATCAAACAAATATTTACTATTAGACAAAGACAACTTGTGTAAATAGAAAATGCAGTTTTTTTAATTAAACACTGTTTGTGTCGGGTCCTTTTATCACATACTCCAAAAACTTCATTTTGTTTGTTTGTTTGTTTTTTAGCCAGTCAGAGGTCGACTTACTGGCATGTTTCAGATCATTGTCCTGCTGCCTGAGTGCTCTTAAGCTTCAGGCCATGAACTGATGGCCGGATGTTCTCCTTCAGGATGTTTACACAGCAGAACTCATGGTTCCAGTAAAGGGAACCATCTCCTGGGTCTGGGGCAGATAGCCCCTCCAGGGGTGCTGGTGCCTGGGCCCAGGAGTATAGATTATGTATGAGGAGTGTGAGTGTGTGTACCCCATACAGTTCTGCAACTGGTTTATTAATGTTTGTCTTTATTGTAAATGTGTTGTTTTGGATTCGAAACAGCTTTAAGAGAAGAAAAATAAAATATATATACATGCTAAACATGTTACTTTGACCTCTTCTCTAAATGAAATTCAAACCTGACACAGTCTAAACAAACACACCAACAGTTTATCAGGTTTCATGCAGACGTCCAAAGAGCACAAACATCTCCAGGGGAACAAAGTGAAAATCAGAGAAAACAGAAGAAGCTTCAGAGTCCAGGAGTGGAAGCAGACGACCAACAGACAGGAACTTAAAGAAATAAAAACTCAGAGGGGAGCAGAAACAGTTCAGGAGGGCATCCACAAGGTGGAGCCAAGAAGAGGAGCACTTCAGGAGAATGGACAGGCTGCTGAGTCTGTAGGCAGCAGTGGAGGCGAGGCCTCTCCAGAGGTGTAGCACACAGACAGCAGTGCAGGTGGAGACCCTTTGGAGGCAGAGGAGGAGGTCAGTGGGAGCAGAGCAGTATTCCATCAACACTGCAGTATAAGGGACCAGCAGAGGGCGGCTGAGCTGGAGGTTGAGGGCAGTGGAAGCAGCACCATCCACTGGACTCTGCTGAACTGGAAAGTGTTGCTTTTTGTAGGAAAGCTGGGAAATGGAGTCCTGGTCAGAAGAAGCTGGAGAGTGAGAACTCACCAAGTCCCTGAGCCACAGCAGCAAAACATCTACAAGCCATCATTGTTCCAGAGTCTCCTCATGAATCCTCCACAAAGCTGCTTCTGTGGAGTCTGAGCTAAAGTCTTTGAACACAGTGAATCTGCTGGATCCATGACTGCTCAGAGCATCCTGTAGTGACAGAGCAGGGACTGGACCTAAAGGTTAGATTAACATTAGAAACTCATCTTGTGTTGGTTTGTATACAGAAGTCCAAAGAATACAAGAGAGGAACCAGGAGCACATGAGGGAGGATCACAAGGAAGTGGGAACATCAGCTTTGACAGAGAACAAAGGAAGAATCTGTGAGTCACTAACAGTGTGTTGGGCAGCTGAAGTTTCACCAGGCTTGTGTTCAGCAGTAGAAATGCTCATGGGGAGTAACTGTGGGTTAAGGACACAGTGGGTCTAAACACTTTTGTTGCTCTGAGGCTGCAGTGACAGTTGATGTGTGGACACATGGAGGTTTGTAATGTCTATTATACTCCCTACAGGAAGTGCCCCACCTATTTTAATGGTTCAGCCCAGATAATGTCAGCTGGGGGAGTTCAGCTCTTAGTTTTATCACCATCACATGTTCTTTATCCGTCTCCACAGCAGCACTAACAGTTTGTAGCCTCAGTATCTGAATTATTTCTCACATGTTATCTCACCATGTAAACCACAGCAGCCACTGGGGACATTTACACACTTCTTCTTACAACCAGCAGATTTTACAAACACAGTTTATTAGAAAACATGTTTTACCTTTGACTGGTACATAAATATGAACATTTCACAGGTTAATGTTGGGAACACGAGACCGAACACCATCACAGATCAATCCTGTTCATTTATTAATCACATAAAAGAGACCAAAGAGTCAAACTGTGAGTCACAGTCAGGGCTTAAAGTGGGCCATGTTTTTATTTGATATGTTTTTGGGACGACACCTGAACGACTGCAGGTAAGTTGTGTTAGCGCTACTTTAGCATCTAGCTAGCCCTGCTGAAGAGCAGCGAGCATAAAGGGAGGAACGTTTTTGAAGTGTCAGCTAATTTCAAATGCAGTGTTTCTATCAGCTCAACAAACATCAGCAAACACACAAACTGTTTGTGTGCAGTTTGTCTCACAGTGTGTTGCAGCTAAAGGTCCAGCTGCTGTATTTCACAGGGAGAGAAAGAAAGAAAAGCTGCTGTAGGAGAGGAACCCAAGCTTTGGCATCGCTCTGAAAACTATCGCTGATCCTTTTACTCGCTGGCTTTCAAATAAAAGCTGGAATGAAATTTGTGGCGTTTGCAGGATCGAATCAATCACACAGGATCAGGAGAGAAGACAGCAGAGCAGCTGATTTTACACCTGAAGATAAAACTGTAATATTAGAAACATGAAGATATTACACACACAATACAGACTGCAGCTCAGACAGCTGCTGGAGACAGATGTGTGTGTGTGTGTGTGTGTGCGTGCGTGCGTGCGTGTGTGTGTGTGTGTGTGTGTGTGTGTGTGAGTACTTTAACTCCTTTATTTCACACAGACAGCTTCAGCATTTGTTCTGCTTTCTCTGCTTTTATTTGAATGTGACAGAAAAACAAGTCACAAGTCTGGGCCTAACCACGCCTTTGGACTTCTTCTTCATTCCAATGAGATTTACATTTCAGGGAGTTCCCCTGGAAAAAGAGCCATTTTGAAAGCTGTTTGCTGACTTCATCAATAATCTGCTTCAATCATCCAGATGAGAATCCTGAGAATGGAGCAGCCCTGATAGCAGCTCATAGGATCACAGTGTTTTTCATTCAGCTGGTTGATTTCACAGGTTAGGAGGTGAACAATCTAACTGTGCTCCTCCTTCCACCTTTGGACCACTCATTTAGTGACAGCCAGGATGTGACAATCAGCTGTGACACAGGAAAACATGAGGTGGGAAACTCTGGAGAAGATCTGCTTTTCTCTACAGGGAGGCTCGCACATCTAATCTGCTCACCATCACTCAACTCACTTCAACAACATGCTGACTCAGTCATTTCTGCACATTTCCTCATGTTACAGCCCTGACTTCAGTTCAGCTGAGGAGGAGATGAGGGAGGAGAGAGCAGTGGTGGAGGAGGCAGATAAGGAAGAAGAGGAGGAGAAGATCCAAAGAGGAGGCAGGGGGAGAGGCTCAGGAACAGTTAGATCAGAGACTTTGAGCCATCATGGACTCCCACTCCTTCCATCCAGCCCTGTGTGGATCAGCAGCTCCAAAATGTCTGCTCACTCATGTTCTTCCTGTCTGTGCTCTTCTTTCATTTCACTCATTATATATGAGCTGCTCCTAAATCACACTGGATATGGATTTTCTGTCCATCCACACTAATTCTCTTCATCCTCACCTGATTGTTTGGATGCTCTTTGACAGCACATTGAAAATCCTCACAGTGACTTCTATTGCCACACTGACTGGACACATACAAAGTTGAAGGCTTCATGTGTTTGGCACAAATAATACTTTGGTAGGTCTGAGTTGTGTTTTGAACCATCTCTCAGGACCAAAGTCTTTTTGCTTCCTTCAAAAAGAGCTGAAGGCTTTTTACCTCACAGTTTGTCCTTTGATATTATTGGATGATGGACTGTGGGAAACACAAATGTGCACTTCTTAATGGCTCATATGTGCTGTGAAAGAGCTCTTTGTGATCTTGAAGCTTTTCAATAGTTTTTCTTTGGCTGTTTGTAAAGTTTTCTGTGTGAACTCTCAGGAATCTGGAGCAGTCTAATAGAAGTCTACTGGGGTATAGAGGGAGGAGCTTCTGTCAGACTCTTTCTGATGAGGAACTGAAGCCGCTCTCATGGTCTCATCAAATCATCAGACTCTGCTGAGAACAACAGTCATGTGACCTCTCAGAACAAACAGCCTGTTAGTTTCCTGCTGCCTCCATCACTCACTTTCATTCACTCTCAATCACACCAACATGTTAAAGCAGCGCTATAGCTCACCTGGCTGAGCAGGTGGGCTGAAGGCGGGGCTTACTACAGGTGCCTGTGTGTCCCTCACTCTCTCCCCACTTTCCTGTCTACTCTCTGCACCTATATAATAAAGGCAAACATGCCTCCAATAGAAACCTTTGCAAACACAAAGTCCCACAGCAGCCCCGTGTTCTCCGGCTAAAATGAGAGTTTTTGTCAGTGGAGTCTGGTGGCTTTAACCACACAAACATTACAGCTGCGCTCAAATATCACAAGAGCTGTGACAGCAGAGAAACACATGAGCATCCTCCAAATATCATCTAGAAATAGAAATGTGTCCACTGTGGGACGTGTGAGGCTGACATTAATATGTCTTAAAGTGGGAGATGAAGAAATGACTCCAGGGCCCAAATCATGGAGACAAACATCAATCCACACTTCACTTTGTTTCCTGTCTCTAAAGTGGGAATATTTCAGTGTGATGAACAAACGGCCTCCAACAAATGAAGCTGATTTCCTTTTCCTGTCTTTTCTCCAGCGGCCTCAGCTTCTTCCTCTTTCCCCTGTCTTCTTCTGCAGACGCTCCTCTGTAGCTTCAAGCTGTTTCTCTTTACAAGGAGAGCTACAAACCTTTGCATCCAGCCACAAACACCCCATGGGCTCCTCTGGATCATCACACTCAGCATTTTCACAATAAAAGCCTCGTATTTATGGCTGCTCCACCCTGACATGTGACAACATCCAAATGACTGGATCAAAGTGTTTGAATGATCTCAGCAGCTTTAAAACTATTGATATTTATACATTTACACTGATTTGGACTAAACTAACAAAACTATTGATTTGATCCAAACTCACATCATGCCAGAGGCTTTTATTTTGAAGGTAGGATCATTTTAATGGTCTTCTTAGTTCATTTAAACACACAGTTGCTCCGCCTGACATTTTTGGCTTTTAGATCAAAACATCAAAGAATTTATTTTATTTGAATGAACTGAAAATAGATTCAAACTAAAAGCTTTTAGAGAATAAACTCCTGCATGACCTCTGACCTTTGCCCTGTATCTACAGCACTGACCTCTGACCTTTGACCTCTGACTTTCAGCTCCACTTGTTTCTTCAGCAGGATGTTTCCCTCCCTGCTGTAGACGGTGCAGGTGTAGGTCCTGTTGTCTCCATCTGTGGGGTGTTTCAGGGTCAGACTGAGGTCTCCAGTTTTCAGCAGGTCTTCATTCATCTTCGTTCGGTCTCTGTAAACCTGGTGCTGTTCTTCAGGCTGGTCAGAGCCGTTCTCATACACGTGGACCTTCCTGTTGTAGTAGTAATTGTCCATCCACTCCACTTTAGCGTCTTCAGGCAGGTGAAGTGTGGTGTTGAAGGGCAGCTGCACAGACTCCTCCCCTGAATCCACCTCCACCTGGGGGACTGAGAGGACAACAAAGCACAACATGAGCTTGGATGGAGACATTTGTGTTGCCTCTAACAGGCTGAATGCTGCTGCTTCACTGGGAGCTCACTGTTAGATAGAAAGTGGTCAGTGTGAAGAGGAGACGCAGCAGAAAGATGAAGACTGACAGGAAGAAAGCAGTGAACAGACTGTTGGAGCTGCTGTTAGTGGGACAGGACTTTATTCAGTCTCTGAGGACCAGATTTGACTTGATGAAGCAGAGAAACACAGTCTGAGTGTTTCTGTCACACTCACTTCATCACACAGCTCAGTTTGACAACATGTGGAAGAATTTGATAGAAGCCTTCCTTTAGTAAAAGCACCAAGAAAACACCATGAAAACACCTCACTACACACTAAACTGCAGTACTGGCAAATTGTACATAAAGTATGAAAAGTCAAAGTACTTATTGTGCAGAAAAATGTTCCCATCAGTGTCTGTGGATCAATATTACTGCTGCACATGTTTAAGGCTGAGCTCATTTCAAATCCTTTCTATTGTGTTGAATCTGCAGTAATGCATCATATTCTATAAAATCATATGTTTGTAGTGGCTGTCCTGTGAGGACCACGTCTCTCTAAACAAACAGCTGTTAATGAGCTCACAAACACAGGCCTACAGCTGGATTTGAAAAAGTCCATTCAATAGAAAATCAACAGTCACAGCTGGATTCAAAGGCTTGAGCTCTGTGTGACATGGTTACCTGTCAGCATCTACAGGGGGATTCAAATATGAAGGAAACATGAAGGTGGTGCATTAGAAAAACTGCTGCTTTCAAGCAGAGCAACAAACTGTTTGAACTGATCCAACTTTATTCACACAGACAAAGATTTGTGCATCAGCTGCTGTAACATTTGTAATGAGCATTAATATTAATAAGTGTGAGTGAACAGAGCTGCTGCAACAGTGAAACTCTCACTGACTGATGTCACGTGAGGCCTTGTTGGCTCGTTGTTAGTTCGCTGCACTGAAACAGGAAAATCCAGCTGTTAGTCATAATGTTTGTGTTTGTAAAGCACTTTATAACTGAGGACAGTGTGGAGGAGAGTCTGTGTGAGTCAGCTGCACCAGTGCTTCATGCTTTGGTCTTTGTAACATCAAGTCGTCCCTGTAGACTGCTTTTAGTTTCAGTGTCCTTATTTTGCCCTCAGTTATTGGTTCTCACTGTCTCCAGATCAGGTTCAAACACAGAGGAGATCAGGGCTTTGCAGCTGCTCCTAAACTGTGGAACAAAGACCCACGCAACATTAGAGACCTTCAACACCCTCCATCCTCTTCCTCTTCTCCTTATCCCAGCTAACACAGAGAGACACTCACAGCACACAGAGAGGAGTGTGGGGGGAAAGGCCCCACTCAGGTGGTGGAAATGACCTCAGGAACTTGTTGCTGTGAGGCAACAATGATCAGCACCACCATGCTGTTTGTTTCACTCATGGTTTCTCATCTTATCTTTGTTTTAATCTGTTGAATTATTTCAGGACTTTGACTCCTTTAAATGTGCATCACTTTGGTCAGCAGCTGTTTCAGTAACACTTTATAACACCACCTGCAAATAAGGCTCAAGCAGCCTGTAGTTACCTGGAAGTTTGTGTAACAAGTAGGTTTGTACAGGAAGAATAAAATAATTACACTGTCAGTACATTTAAGTACAGCTCAGTCATTTTAAGTGCTGGGTTATTTCATGGCAAATCTCAGAACAACAAACAATATTCCATCTTTGTACTTTCCAGGGCCGCGGCTCATATTATGGAGCGACTCAGCCTTAGCCTAACATCCTGGTACTTTACAGCAAAGCACGCTAAGAAAGGAAATCCAGCCACACTGTAGCCGACTGTCTGCATTGTAATCAGGCTGCAATGTAGGGACGTGTCTACAAAGAAGCTCCAGCTGAAAGGATTACAGCAGGTTAGTGTGATGACAGATAGAGGTGGAAATGTACTGACATGGAAAGAGTGTGTTGAGAAGCTGGAAGAGTGACGTGTGAGCAGCAGCTTCATGACAAGAACAAGCTCTTCAGATGTGCAGAGAAGGTCAGGAGGAGCTGTTTCTGTGTGCATGCAAACAATGGTTGGTGCAGTACATGTATGAGGACAGAGAGACAGTGGGAAGGTTTGCAGCAGCAGGGAAAGATGGGTTCCTGCTGGGGCTGGGATTACATCAGAAATCCACTCTGAGCCCTTCTTGTTAGCAGTGCTGATGGACAGGCTGGCAGATGAGCTCAGGCAGGAGTCTCAGCAGCTCTGTTTGCTGAGGACATTGTGATCTGTAGTGAGAGCAGGAAGCAGGTGGGTGGAAGAGAGCCTGCAGAGGTGGAGGTATGCTCTGAAGAGAAGAGTGTGTGTGAAGAAGCTGGAGACACGACAGTGAAGATGAAGGAGTGGAGGTGGTGATGGTGGATCAGTTTAAAGACATGAAGTCCTCCATACAAAGCAGCAAAGTCCAAAAGAGGTGAAGTGACAGTGTAGCAGGATGGAGTGGGTGCACACATGTATCAGCTGTGATCTGTGACAGGAGGACAGCAGCTACAGCCAACATGAAGCTTTACAGCCTAGTGAGGCTGTGATGATGGAGACATGACACAAAGACAGGAGGCGACCTGGAGGTGGCAGAGTAGAAGATTTGAACAAGTGAGCAGAATAGAAAGGATGGAAATGAGTGGGTGACAGGGACAGCTCAGGCTGAGGAGTCTACAGGACAAAGACAGAGAGGAAGGCTGAGACTGATGAACAGCAAACGTGCAGAAGAGGGACGCTGGATATATCCATGCACCATGTTGGACCTGGAACTACCAAACATCAAGTGTTTGTATGGAAAACCTGAAGCAGCCCAGGAAACGTGTCCATCCATAATATTTGTGTCATTAGTCTTTCTATAGTCACCTGAACACAACACAAATAACACACAAACCAACAATCAGCAGGGTTTGTGTTGTTTTACGTTCAGTAACCATGAAGCACGACTGCAAACATTTAGTATCACAAGTAGCAGCTAAAGCATCAAATAAATGTTCCACCTGCTGTGTTTACACACAAATGTTGTGTTTATTTTTACGTGTGTGTGATGTTGATTTCAGCCTCATCATTGTTTTCCACAAATATACTGCACAGCATCATTTCCTGCTTCTGCTTTTCACACTAAATCTCTCAGCTTGAAAATAATTGGTTGTTATTGGTAGAAGTTATCAAATGAATGAAAATGATGAACAGACTTAATAACAAGACTTCAAGAAGCTCAAACCTGGAACTTTGGTTTGTTACTGGATTAAATGAAGACATTACCTGACCTGACATCTGATCCTCTGTTTTAGTAAACCCATCTTTGCTCTACTCAGCAGTTTAGTTCTTTTATTGTTTGAATCAAAGCCTCAGGTGGGATGATGTCACTTCCTGTCAGCAGAGGAAGCAGTTGTTGTTGACGGTCGCTTTGCAGCCACAAACTCTGCACAAGCAAGAATAAAGAGCGTAGAAGACTTCAAATCCTTCCTGTCTCAGTGTTTTTATCAGCTGATGCTCTAAAATGTTCAGAGCTGAAGCTCCGCCCACGTGGTTGCTTAGTTACACATACACAAGTACATGATTGGCCCTTAAATACAATCAGACATGACAGCACAGCTCTAACACAGCACTGTTTTTAAGCTGTTTCAAATATGACAAATAATATTGACAGATTGAGTCCACAGATGTGTTTGATGTGTTTAATCAGTCACAGCACCAGTGTCCCTCACAGCTGTGGATGTGTTCAGCTCCTGCTGCTGGGGTCAGTTTATATACAAACATGTGTTTATTCTAAATGTTACAATACTTTCAGTTTGCTTTTATTAAGTTTACAGTTTAAAAAGTGAACTTTAGCCTTAATGAGCTGAAGCTGCAACATTGAATGAAACCAAACATGTCTGATGTTATTTTCCTGTTGTTGGATATTAAATCACTTTATTACTGAATGACTGTTTCTGTCTGTCTGATGACATCACAGTCCACACTTCCTGTTACACATCTGAGTCACTTTAGTATTTTCCACTCAGATGATGTCATTTTAATGAAAGCGCTCTTCGTCCTATCTAATCACAGTCCCAGTCTGAACCATATACTATCCACACAGCTGCTTACTGCTTCATATTATGTGGAGCACTAAAAGCAGCCTTTCTGTCGAGCTACTGGGAATCTACGAAACCATTAAAGAGGACAAAATGATTCTGTCTGTAGTCGCAGCATCAGGTTAGTGAAATAAACTAAAGCACTAAAAGAATCAAACTGAGTCAACAGATTGAATTGAATGTTTCTTTCTTCTTTGAGTGACCAGCCCTGATCATGTGACCCACAGGTACAAGTTATTATGAAGAGATACCAGAAAGCCTGTCGCCAAGACAACCAAGTATGACAGTGTGAACAACACAACCCTGTCACACAGCAGCATCACTGTGAGCTCCAGCATGTGCATTTAAAACACTATATTTATGAAGTTATGCTTCTATCTTACTGTCTGTGAAATGTTCTGTGGAAATGACACGTCCACACTTTTTAATGGGCCCACAGTAACCAGAGATCATTAAAGCTGCACTAAGGAAACAAAGAGGAAAGACTTATAGTGTTATATCCAAGTTTGCTCTGTGACATTCATTTTGTAACACAGCTTGTAAAACTGTTGCAGCTTCATGTCACTTGCACATGGATCCTTGTAAGAAAGCTCATTGAAATGACTGAACAGGGCACGCTTGTTCTGATGTGCTGGGATTTGACCACAGCCTCCTCCAGGCTTCACTGACAATGGTCCAAAGAAGAGAAGCTGTCCAGTGAGCAGCAGCTCTGTGTGAAAACACCTGGTTGGTGTGGATGTTTCTAGCAGGAGAAGCAAATCTGACATCATCTCAAAGCAGTTCTTCAAACATGAAAATCACTTCACTGGATTCAAATCCACCAAGTCTGGATCCAATAGAGCAGCTGTGGCTGTGGTGGAAGTGGATATTTGCATCATGATGTGGAGATGACACGTGTGCAGTAACTGTGTGACACTATCATGTTAACATGGTGAAAATGTGTCCTTGTTAAAACGATACTACAAAGAATGAAGCAGCTCTGAAGGAAAAAGGGCTCCAGCCCATCACTAACAAGGTGGACCTAATGAAGTGGCCAGGAAGTGTGGTAGTAATGGCTTGTTTGTAAAAGCCAAAAATCAAACACATGATTTTAGCTCTGTACGTTCCACTTTTTGGGTCTCAGATGATAAAGAAGCAGATTTATTTACATCTATAACTGCTTATTCAGCTCCTGGTGGTGGGAGGTGGATTCAGGCCGACGTTCATCAAACCTAAATGAATTATTTGTCCTAACAGTAAGAGGCCACATGTATTAATGAGTGCAGGAAACCTCCATGTGTGTCTGCACAGGTGGAGATCACTGGAGAAGCTGAAAGCTTTGGTGCTTTTCTACTAGTTGGGACGACTCTGTGAAAATCTGCTGACAGTCTGAGCAAGTTTTTGGACTCTTGCTCACAAAGTAAAAGACATTTTACAAAGTGAACAGGAAAGAAACTTGTTCTGAGTGTGAGTGTTGTTGTGGATGCTGATGGATTGTTTCATGTTCTTCTGTTTCAAGTTGAATGAACAGCTCGTCTCCATGTTTATAAGCTCACATGATGCCTGTGCTCTCCACAGTTTGATCGTACGGATCAAAGTATCAGTGTGATTATCACTGTGTTCATTTCATAGGTAACATGTAAAGACAGCTGAACAGTGAAACGTCCATCATGCAGAAAATGACTGAAGCAGAACTTACTCAGTAATGACTTCGGCTGCTACGATACTGAAAATGATTCACAGACAATTTGCATCTTTCCTATAAAATACCTGAAGTTCAACCAGATTAAGACTCCATGATACGGCCCACAGCACAGGAAGTACAGGGTACTTGTTTCACTGTTTCCTGCAGAAACCTGACTTGGTGTCCAAGTCCACCATAAATAGAAGACAGCATGAAAGTAAATACAGAGGTTTCACTGCAAAGTGAAAGCCACTCATCACCCTCAAGAATACAAAGGCTTGATTGGCCTATGGAAGAAAAAAGTATGGAGAAGGTGTGGAACAGCTCATGATACAAAGTATACTGCATCACCTGTAACACTGCGTGATGGTTTGGGCATGCACTGCCAGTGGCACTGGGACAATGCTGATTAGTGACGATGTGACACACGATCGAAGCAGCCGAATCAAATCTGAGGTGTTCAGAGACATACTGGCTGCTCAAATCCAGCTAAATGCAGTCACACTGATTGGGCTGCGTTTCAAAGTACAGATAGATTATGACCCAAAGCATACAGCCAAAGCAACCCAGAAGTTTATTTAATCAAAGTAGAATAGTAGTAGAAAACTCTTGAATGGCCAAGTCAGTCACCTGATCTTATCCCAACTGAGCATTTTACTTGTTGAAGACTAGACTTCAGGTGATGTCCATGAGTTCAAGACTTCAGTTAATTAATTTGTCTAATTACTTTTGAGCCCCTGAGATGAAGGCATCATGTTAAAAATGTTTTAGTTCTTCACATTTTCATGGAATCTTTTTGTTCAACCCACAGAATTAAAGTTGAAAGTCTGCACTTCAGCTGCATGTGATTTGTTTAGTTGTCAAACAATATTAGTTGTTAAAATACACACATTCCAAAATCCAATTTGTTTTAGTGGGTGTAGACAGGGGGAACCTGAAGAACTGAAGGTGAACCCATTTTATGTAAAATCCTCTATTCCTGGTGTTTCTGTCATATCATATTATTCAAAATTATTCAAGGCAGATCCAAATAAAATTTCTGTCTTAAGAGGTGAAAGCAGATTATAGATGTGAATTATTTCCTCTCAGCTGCACGTGTAGCTTGTAATGGTAAATGGACAATATTTAATGCTTCTCTACTAAGTTTTCAGCTATCAAAGCAATTTCTTACTTCATGCCTTATTCATCCATTCACACACACATTCATGCAAACACTTTTGTCTAAGCCTATCACTCACATCTATTTGATCTGGCTAAAAGTTCTTTCATATACAGAGAACAAGGCCCAGCTGTCCCAGTCTGTGGGGTATTTCAGGGTCAGACTGAGGTCTCCAGTTTTCAGCAGGTCTTCATTCATCTTCGTTCGGTCTCTGTAAACCTGGTGCTGTTCTTCAGGCTGGTCAGAGCCGTTCTCATACACGTGGACCTTCCCATATATATTCTTCCACTCCACTTTAGCATCTTGAGGTAGGTGAGCTGTAGTTTTGCAAAGTAGGTAGACCGTCTCCACCCCTGAATCTGCCATCACCTGGGGGACTGAGGGGACAACAAAGCACAGCATCAGCATTTTTTGACTAAATGAAGGGAAAACATGTTTGACTGGTTCCAGTAAGACTCATCACTCAACTTAAGCTCAGTCACACATCTCCCTCTCTTCCATTCAGTTAAACTGAATAGAAGGAGGAGGAGTGGCAGCTGTAATTACCTCCAGCTCATCAATAAACCAAAGACCAAGACACAGTGATAATTCATTTGAAGGGCTGACTCTGAGATGTTGGACATTAACTTGAAAACTCAACAACAAATAAAACGATTTTTTCTATTGTCCACCTGGCCTGGTCACAGTCCACAGGCCTGGCCTGAGCACACAGCATCATCAAGGCCCACAGCCACCCAGCACATCAGCTGTTCTCCTTGTTACCATCTGGCAGACGTTACAGGAGTCTGTCTGCTCGGACTACAAGACTCAAGAACAGTTTTTACCACCAAGCCATACGACACCTCAACCACAACACTTAAACACACACAACACAGCACTCAGAAGCTACCCTGCAGCTTCACAAGTACTCTGTTTAATCTGCACTGGTCACTCCACTTTATTGTCATTGATATTTATATTTAAAAGTGCAATACTGTCATTTTCTGCTGCTCATTCCTGTGCAATATCCCATCTGCCCTCCTGTCATATTTATTTTCAAGATTTTATTTAATCACTAGTGTACATATATTTATATTTATAGATACATATATATTTAGTCATCTTTTCTCTTTGACCATGTCTCTCTAATATTTTGCTCTTTACTATTTTTCTATTTATTATTTTATTTTATTTTATTATATTTTCTTCTACTGTACCATGCTGCTGAGTGACTGCTGCTCGTCAAACACATTTCATTGCCATGTTGACCCTGTGCTAACTTGCATATGACAAATAAAACTGAAACTGGTCAGCTGGTTTGATTTCTCAACATTTTAATTTGATTAAAATGTTCAGTTCAATTCAGTTGAATTTTATTCATACAGCGCCAAATCACAACTGCAGTTGTGTTAAAGAGCTTTGTATTGTAACGTAGACCCACAATAATACAAAGAAAACAAAGATCCCAACAATCATATGACCCCCATGAGCAAGAGCTTTGGTGAAACATGGGGAAGTAACTGTGTGAACAGGAGTTAAAACACACACACACACACACTATACCTTTGTTGAGTAATCTCCTCACATATACTGAAAGACCCACAATGACAGCAAGTGCAACAAGCAGGAAGGCCAGGAGGACCGAGGCCTCAGCTGGGAACATGTACGGCTCTGTAACAAAGAATGAAGTCAACAGGATCAATTATTTGAAATCCACAACCAAACTGAAAGAGCAGTGAGGACAACATCAGACTGAGAAAAGAACAGGAAACTAACTGAGTGATGACAAAGGTCACAAAGGTCATGTCTCATCAGGACTAAAAAGACAGAAGTGACCACAGAAGTGACCGAGCTCCAGCTATTTGTGGGCTCAGTCCACTCAAAAGGACTCAATCCAGTCATTTACATATAATCCAGTGGAAGAAGCATAAAACACAAGCACTTTTTTAATGTCTAACTTGAGGGGAAAGCCTGTAGCCCACCTCCAAAACTCTGTACCTGCATACTGTCATGTGTCTTAATGTGAACTCTAAGATAAAAGATAAAAACAAAACAAAAACTGAGAGTATGATGGTAAACATGCTGCAAAATGTGAGAAATGCTCACTTGTAAAAATGCTTCGCACACTGTTTCAGTTTCCAGAGTTACTGAGAACATTCAGAAATGTGCAGCTTGATATTTACACAAATATACTGAGAGCTGCAAACTTGTGATTCAAATTTTGTTCCTATTTATTTACTTTTGTTTACTTACAACAACAACTCTGATTAAAACCTCTCAGATCTGTGAATATAACGGCTTCACTGGACTCTTTAGAGTCACTAATTTACAAATTGATGCACTGACTTATACCACACTATATGGTAACTTGCAGAGTGGAGTGAAGGGTGGAGAAGCTGGAAGTAGCGCTCAACCAATTAGAAAGCAGTAGACTGAGCACTCTGTCCTCTGTCTGATAACGGTCGCAGCTAACTAGCTCTCAGCACAAATACACTGATCAGTGTGCTGCCCTGACGTTAGCGTGGATATTTGCCACACATTCAGTCCTGCAGTGTGTTCTCACCCAGTTTGTCCCACTGTGGGCGTAAAAGAGGACTGTTAGATTTACCCATGTTTATTGTGCTAATAGGAAACTGTACCAAGCAGTTCCTGTCGTCTCATTAGGAGTCCCAACATTGTCAGACATTCATATAAGCAAGAGGGCACCTTACAAACTACTGAGGACAAAACGGACCAGGCTGCTGCGTCATTCCTCACTTTGATTCTCAGGGTCACTTTGTATTCATCCCTCTGTAGTTTGATCATTTTCATTTCATTGACGTGTGTGGCATCTTTTTGTTCCTCACACATTAACCTGTCCATATCAATCCCAATATCCACATGATTTTTTCCCATTGATATCTGCTGAATTTTCAAAGCGTTCCTTTAATTTTTTTGAGAAGTGTATTTCATAAAGTTACTTGTGAATTAAAAACATGACCTGTGGGGTTGTATTTAGATGCATGCGGGGTTATCGGGACCAATATAACCAAGTTATCCTGATTTATCTGATATTTCTGAGTTCATATGTAAATCAAAGCCTGCCACATGTCATCTCGACCCTATGCCTTCAGGACTTGTGAAATCCTGCCTCTCTTCCTTGCTATCTTTTACTCTTCACTCACCACCGGCATCGTTCCCTCCTTATGCTGTAGTGCCCAGGACCCACTACAGTTTGCATACAAGGCAGATGTCGGAGTGGAGGATGCCATCCTGTACCTCCTGCATAGAGCCCACTCACACACTGGATGGGGGAAAAGGCACGGTCAGGATCCTGTTTCTTGACTTTTCCAGTGCCTTTAATACCATCCGGCCCTGTATGCTTCAAGAAAAACTGAACAGGATGGAGGTGGACCCCTGCCTGGTGGCCTGGATCTCCGACTACCTCACCGACAGACCACAGTACGTCAGGCTGAAGGACATCACGTCTGACACTGTGGTCAGCAGCACAGGAGCACCACAGGGAACTGTGCTGTCCCCTCTGCTCTTCACCCTGTACACCTCTGACTTCTGCTACAACTCTGAATTATGCCACATTCAGAAGTTTGCAGATGACAAAGCCATCATGGGGTGTATCTGGGATGATCAGGAAGAGGAGTACAGAAGTCTGGTGAGGAACTTTGTCGCATGGAGTCACACAAATCACCTGCAACTCAACACCTCAAAGACTAATCAACTGGTTGTGGACTTCGGGAGGTCCAGAGCAGGTCCACTGCCGGTTCAGATAGAGGGGGAGGAGGCGGAGGTGGTCAACAAGTACAAGTACCTCGGGCTGTGGGTGGACAATAAACTGGACTGGTCATGCAACACAGAGCACCTGTATAAAAAAGCCCAAAGCCGACTGTACTTCCTCAGGAGGCTGAGGTCTTTTAACATCTGCAGGAAGCTCCTGAGGATGTTTTACCAGTCGGTGGTTGCTGGAGTACTTTTCTATGCTGTGGTGTGCTGGGGGAGCAGCACAGCAAAGAAGGACTCATCCAGGCTGGAGAAACTGATCAGGAAGGCTGGCTCTGTGGTCGGCATGAAGCTGGACACTCTGGTGACAGTGGCAGAGAAAAGGACACTAAAGAAACTGCTGGACATTATGGACAATGCTGGGCATCCTCTGCACACGGCCATTAACAACCAGAGGAGTCTGTTCAGTGACAGGTTGCTTCTCCCCAAGACAAGAACTAACAGACTTAAAAACTCCTTTGTCCCACACGCCATCAGACTGTTTAACTCCTCTCTGGAGGGGAGAGGGAGGGGAGACAGGAGGACAAGGGAGGGGGAACAACTAAGCTGTAGGTGCTTTTCTACACTGTGCAATATTTGTTTTTTGTTTTTTGTTTTGTCTTTTTTTCTTATATTTGACTGTGTAATAACCACTGTGCAATATACTCACTCAATCCTAGTTATCCATATTGTATATTCTGTATCTATATATGTGTATATGTGTGTAACTTATTTCGGTGCTTTGCTACTGGAAACTGAATTTCCCAGAGGAACCCACCCGAGGGATTAATAAAGTTTCATCTTATTCAAGATTGCTTCAGTCACTCCTTCACTGAAAAAACCTTCCTTAGACCCTAACAACTTTAACAACCTCCGTCCAATTTCTAATCTACCCTTCATCGCTAAAATACTCAACAAAGTAGTTGCAGCTCCACTTCATTCACACCTGGTTAATAATAACATCTATGAGAGACTTCAGTCTGGGTTGTGTCTCAGTACAGAAACTGCTTTACTTAAAGTCACTAACGATCTTCTACTCACAGCTGACTCTGGTCTTCTCAACATCCTGTCCTTTTGGATCTGAGCTCAGCCTGCGACACCATCTCTCACTCTGTCCTTCTAAGCAGACTTTCCCCTCTCTGCGTCACTGACACACCCCTCGCCTGGTTTCAATCATATCTCCTTGACCGCTCCCGGTTTATTCACCTTAAATCATTCCGGTCTCATCTATTCCCGGTCAATTCTGGTGTACCCCAGGATTCATTCTTAGGCCAACTTCTGTTCATAATTTACATCCTCCATCTTGGTACCATTTTCTGTAAATTTGATCTTTAATTTCACAGTTTTGCTGATGACACCCAGTTAGATCTCTCCTGCAGGCCTGATTCCTCCCTCCCAGAATGCCTATCTGACTTAAAACCTGGTTCAGCTCTAATTTCCTTAAGCTTAATGAGGATGAAAATGAAATCCTCCTTATTGGCGCTAAATTCACTATCCTATATATGTCACATCAATAATCTGACCTGTTCTGCCTATTTTTTCCATCTACGCAACATTAACAGATTACGTCCTTCTCTTTCCACCCTGTCTGCATCCATTCCTGCTCATAGTCTCGTTACCTCCTGTATTGACTGCTGCAGTTCTCTCTTGCATGGTCTCCCCCATAAATCCCTCCATAAGCTTCATACTGGTTCAGAACTCTGCTGCCTGCATTATCACCAGGACCCTCCTACCAGCACATCACCCCTGTTCTTCAGGAACTTCACTGGCTCCCTGTGAAACTCCGGATAGTGTACAAACTTCTTCTGCTCACCTTCAAGGCCCTTCATAACCTTGCTCCTCCTCACCTTTCTGACCTGTTAAGCACTATCACTTTAATCTTCTATCCAGCTTGCTGTGCCTCCTTTCCGCCTCACCACCATGGGAAGCAGAGCTTTCAGCTGCTCTGCTGCCAGGCTGTGGAACTCTCTGCCCCCAGATATAAGAAACATCGGTTCTCTTTCCCAGTTTAAATCTCAACTCAAAACCCATCTGTCAAATCTGCATATTTACTGTGAACCTATTGTTTGTTTATTTTACCTTGTGCTTTTGTTTTCTTATTTTTCTTCATTGTCATTGTTCTATTATGTGTTTTATTTATTGTTAAGTGTCCTTGGGTGTCTTGAAAGGCATTTTAAAATAAAATGTATTATTATTATTATTATTAAGTTTTCGAGTGTGCTGCTGACCTTTGACCTGCAGCTGAACATGTGTCAGTCTGGGTTCTTCTCCCCTCACTCTGATGGTGCAGGTGTAGTTGCCGCTGTCAAAGATGTGGGGTTTCCTCAGAGTGAGGCTGAAGTCTCCAGTCTGCAGAGCGTCAGTCTTCATGGATGTTCGGTCTCTGTAACGCTGGTTTTGATCTGTCAGCTCGTCCTCTTCCTGCTGGCGCTGGTGGACGGTTGGAGGATTGAGGTCGTAGCGGCTCCACACCACTGTGGAGGGTCCAGATACAAACGGGGATGTGACAGGGCAGCAGGACTGACTCCGCCCCCTCGTACACCTCCAGGGTGAAGACTTGGTGGGACACTGTGAGGACACAGAGACACATGAATCAGCTGTGTGCAGGTCACATGACTAAATAGAGACCATTTGTAATAGATTTTGTCAGCATAAGAATCACGAGGGAACAATACCGAGTAAACTGTCTTAAACATAACTGCAGGAAAATATAATTATTGAAGAGTTACTGAATATCTGATTGTTCACTTTGTTCTGCCTTTTAAATTATGCTGGATTACACTTTAAACACCATTTGTTTCTGCATCAGCTACACTAGACCAGCACTGAATCAAGGTTAGAATTGAACCACGAGGACTTCAAGCACCTCTGGAATAGAATAGAATAGAATACAATAGAACAGAAAAGAGCATCAGTTCCAGGGATGCTCAGTTGTGTGTTAAATTTAAATAAAAACAGAACGTAAAGATTGATAAAGCCAAAAGTTTCTCATAGTAGAAAAAATATTTGAAAAAAATAATATAAAATGTTTATATTTTATGTTATAGGAAATATGAAAAATATTTACTCAGTTTGAAATCGAGGGCAGCAACACGTCTCCTCTGACCTGTATCTACAGCAGCTTTTAGGGTGTGTTACTGACCTTTGACCTGCAGCTCTACTGCTGTCAGTGTCCGTTGTTTCCAAATGCAGTGATGGTGCAGGTGTAGGTGCCGCTGTCAGAGGTGATGGGGTTCCTCAGAGTGAGGCTGAAGTCTCCGGTCCTCAGAGAGTCCGTCTTCATGGACGTTCTTCTCCTGTAACGCTGGTTTTGGGCTCTCAGTTCATCTCCTGCCAGGTTACGCTTGTGGACGATTGGAGGACGAGGTCACGGCGTGTCCACATTAGAGTTGGACGTGTAGTTACAGAGGTGTCCTGACAGAGCAGCAGGACAGACTCCACCCCCTCATACACCTCCAGAGCAGGCATGCTGGGAAACTGAGGACACAGAGACAGAAACATGAACTCTGCATCAGTTCACTCAGAGAGCTTTCAGAGTTTGGAGTCCACACAAATATAAGAGGACATAAAACATCTGTCCTCAGGTCAATAATAGTGTGTGTGCGGTGCAGCAGCCGTGGGGTCAGCGACAGTGAAGAAAAGGAAACTAGATAGGCGGTGGGGTAGGGGAGAACGAAATAGTGGAGGTAAGATGGGGGGACATAAAGAGAAATGAAAGAGGCAAACATATGGCGCCGAGTTGTGGCCGTTTGGTTGGAAAAGAGTGTAGGGGTGGGTGGCAAATGATGGTGGCAGTGCAAGGGGACAGGTAGAAGTAGGGAGATCTCCGGGGGCGCGGACAGGGAGTTAGTGTACATCAAACAGTATCAATAATCGCACTGAGAAAAACGCCGTGGAGAACAACCAGTAATACCTACACAACGTGATGGGGCAGCACGTGTAGAACTGAGATCACAAATAATAGACGCAAGGGTGAAAACACATAGAGACAAGAGGCAGAATCATTTATGAGAGAGGGATGTTTTTTGAACCCATAATGTAGACAGATATTCAAAGTGTGCATCAAATGTGATAGGCCAAAAGTAGGTTTAAAAGAGTAAAGCCAAGTAGAGGAAACGCTGAGCTATTCATTGATACTAATCTACTGAATAAAGAAGGGCGGCATAAATAATCCTTTGATTTTGTGCAAGGGTTGGTATAAAGCTGATGTTATCATAAAAATGTAGATTAAGATAGATAAAGAAAGTGTAGTTGAAGTCATTATAAATAAAATAAGAAGGGGGAGAACAACATGTCTACGCAAGGAGGGAGTGTTAGAAGAGGAAGTGGGTTTCGCCTCAGTTCTTCTGTGGGAATATAAAGACCATCTTAAAAAAATTGTTTCAATACGCTTCAATTTAAACACAGCAAATGATTAGCATGTATATTACACCCGGCGGAATGATTAGGTGATAAGCTGATCACATGAGCAGTGATGAATAGATTCCTACATAACTGGTATAGATAGCATGAAAAGGGCACAAACATCTTAATGATACCTAAAAGGTTTTGGCAAAAAGTACGAGGAATTGGGCAGCCAATGCATTATGGAAGCAAATAGAACATTTCCGCGTCGGCATGTACTGTTAGGTACAGGAACATAACGTGGCTCATGGGGTCCTAATTAATTAGTTTTGCCCTGCAAGGGGCGGGGTTAATGTTTTGAGAGAGAAAGCTAAGAAATGTGAGCCATTCATTGTTTAGGGAAGAGAGAAAGATGCCAGATTGCGGAATGGACACAGAGCTTTTTGTAAGCAGAAGCAGCAATATGATCAAAAGTATACAAAGGAATAATGGATATGCTGCATTAACCAACCCTAAGGGTTAGGGCCGGGCGGAGGATGCTGGGTCCAATGAAATTCCAGAGGAGAACAGGAATAATGAAGAAGTAACAATGAAAATGACTGAACATGTTGTGTAAGCAGTGCTGTTCATTTCAATTTGTTTGTGGAACAGTCGATGGGATGGTGCGAGTAAGGGCGGCGGGGGGGGGGTGCGTGGTGTAGGGGATGTGGTGCGGACGTCAAACAAACTTAGGTTTTGTGTTTTTGTAGAGTAGTTAAGCGACATGAACGTGAGGTTGTAAAACTCGATTGAGATATCGAATACAATTGGTAAGGTTCTCTGGTTTTGTGTGTGTGTCGCAGCGGGAGCGGCCGGCGGGCCCACGTCGACACTTCTCAGCTGACACATGGCAATTGGCCGAGCAGCAAGGACAGAAAGCACGCATCCTCACACAGACAGCTCCGGCACACCCTAAGCACCCCCCACACGTTCCTCGTGCCCGTTTCTCCGCCCCCTCGGTTTAAATTGTCCCCGCACACCATCCTGCTGAGTGGATTAATTATGCTGAGCTCGCAGACGACTAACAAACTTTCAGGCTGAATGGACCTCTCTGGCACTCAGCGTCTATCCCAAAACCCGAACCCCAGCACCAGCCGTCCCTGCCCCCCCCACCCCAACTCAGACTCCTTCCCAACACAAGTTGCTGTCCCCTTCAAACCAAGTTAAGGTGGAGCTTCTCTTCCTGACTTTTTTACTGTCAGTTACAATAACTCCGTACTGATACTAGCTAGCTGATGAGAGTTTCTATACAGCTGGGTGTGCTACGTGTTACTGATAGTGAACTTTTATTTATTCACAAGGTTAGTTTGTGGAGTTGCCAACCGTCCCCTCTGAGTTTTTCTAGCCTAAAAAAACAGAATCGTCTCGTTTGAGAGAAAACATTTAACCGCGTTCGTATTGGAGTGAACGAAATGCAGTTTGTCTTCAGCTACAATGAAAAGACAAAAGCTGGAGTTATTCTGTATTTGCTGCACGCTGGCTCTTTTTCTCTAATTCTCCCCCTCGCCTTTCTCTGTTGCTACTTCAGTCATGAAACTGATCAATGATCAGCTGATCGGCTTGGTTTTTTTCTTCTCTTTGTTTGTTATCGCCCACTTGTGCGCCACAAAGAAGAAACCAGCAAGCACGTTTAAGCTTTGATCAGCTGTTGTTATTTAATATAATTTCTAGTATCAGCTGATGTTTGCTGGAGCCACACGCTGTAAAGTCTGCTGGTCATGATGTCGGTTTTGGATATGTGGTGAGAGGGAAACATGAAGGTGAAACCAGGAGACGTCCTTACTGGATCATCAGAGCTGAACAGGTGATGGAGAAACAGGGTTTACCTTTTAGGTGACATGAATGAGTTGAAGGGAAGTTATGAACTGTTTCTGAGAGACAAATAACACCAGGATCCTTTTTAGGTAGCTGACAGCTGGTAACTGTGCAGGGGCGGGTCTAGCAAAGTGTTGCCAGGGGGGCAGGTATCAAATCAAATCAAATCAAATCCTTTTATTGTCACAGCACATGTGAGTGAAATTCTTGTGTGCGAGCTTCACAAGCAACAGAGTTGTGCAAAATACAATAATGTAAACAAGCAAAATACAAGAATGGCTACATCTGAAACTAATAAATATATGTACAATATATAATAGTATATGCATTTCTGGATGTGTATACTAAATATTTTTCTACGTGTGTGTGTGTGTGTGTGTGTGTGTGTGTGTGTGTGTGTACACATATTTTACAAATTAAATAGAGTAACAATAAATAAAATATATAAAATAAAATATACAGAGTGAGACATGTGCAAAACAGTGGCATTACTGTACAGTATGGAGTGCATAATGTTAAAGTTCCAGTAGTGAAGCTGAGGTGTCTATGAAGTGTTCAGCAGTCTGATGCCTGGTGGAAGAAGCTGTCTCTCAGTCTGCTGGTACGGGACCGGATGCTGCAGAACCTCCTTCCTGATGGAAGCAGTCTGAACAGTTTATGGCTGGGGTGACTGGAGTCCTTGATGATCCTCCCGCTTTCCTCAGGCACCGCTTCCTGTAGATGTCTTGGAGGGAGGGAAGGCTCACCTCCAATTATCCGTTCAGAGCACCGCACTACTCGCTGGAGAGCTTTGCAGTTGTAGGCGGTGCTGTTTGCCCATACCAGGTGGTGATGCATCAGTGAGGATGCTCTCAATGGCACAGTGATAGAAGGGTCCCCTGAGGATGCTGGGGCTCATGCCGAATCTTTTCAGTCTCCTGAGAAAGAAGAGGCGCTGCTGCGCCTTCTTCACTGTTTTGTTTATGTGTCCTGACCACGTAAGATCCTCAGCCAGATGTACACCAAGGAACCGGAAGCTGCTCACTCTCTCTACAGCAGCGCCGTTGATGGTGATGGGGGTGTGTACTTTTCTGCACCTCCGGAAGTCACTATCAACTCCTTTGTCTTTGCGACGTTGAGGGTGAGATGGTTGTCTTGACACCAGTGGGTCAGGGCGCTGACCTCCTCCCTGTAAGCTGTCTCATCACTGTTGGTGATAAGACCCACCACTGTAGTGTCGTCCGCAAACTTCACAATGATGTTGGAGCTGTTAGTGGCTGTGCAGTCGTAGGTGTAGAGTGAGTACAGGAGAGGGCTCAGTACACACCCCTGTGGAGCACCAGTGTTCAGTGTGACGGGGGATGAGGTGATGCTGCCCAGTCTGACCACTTGGCGTCTGTCAGACAGGAAGCTAAGGATCCAGCTGCAGAGGGAGCTGCTCAGTCCTAGATCCTGCAGTTTCCTGTCCAGCTTCGAGGGAACGATGGTATTGAATGCTGAGCTGTAATCTACAAACAGCATCCTCACATACGTGTCTCTCTTCTCCAGGTGTGACAGGGCAGTGTGTAGTGCCAGGGCTATGGCATCATCAGTGGACCTGTTGTGGCGGTATGCAAACTGTAGAGGGTCCAGTGAGTCGGGTAGTGCAGAGCAGATGAAGTCCCTGACCAGCTTCTCGAAGCATTTGCTTACGATGGGGGTCAGGGCTACAGGTCGCCAGTCGTTCAATGAGGAGATGGTGGAGGATTTGGGTACAGGGACGATGGTGGCCATTTTGAAGCAGGCTGGAACTACAGACAGAGAGAGGGAAAGGTTGAAGATGTGCGTGAACACTCCAGCCAGCTGAGCCGCGCATGACTTGAGGACGCGACCGGGAATCCCGTCCGGACCAGTAGCTTTGCGTGCGTTCACCTTCCTGAAGCACCTCCGCACATCCTCCTCAGACACAGTGTGCGCACTGACGTCATCCGCGGTGCGCACACTGTCCGGTCTCATGGTGTTCGCTGTGTCGAATCTAGCGTAGAATACGTTTAGATCCTCACACAGAGAGGCCGTGGTCTGCGGTGTGCTGGTTTTCCCTCTAAAGTCTGTGATCGTGTTTAGTCCCTGCCACATACTCCGAGGGTTGTCAAACTGTTGCTCCACCCTGTCCCTGTACTCACGTTTGGCTGCTTTGATCGTCTTCCGGAGTTGGTAATGTGCGTGTATGTAGTCCGATGTGTTCGCGGAGGCAAAGGCGGTGCTCCGTGCCGCCAGTGCCGCGCGAACATCTCCGTTAATCCAGGGTTTTTGATTTGGGAAGGATTTGACTGTTCTGGATGGGACGACATCTTCCACGCATTTCCTGATAAATCCGCAGACTGAGTCTGTGTACTCGTCAATGTCCCTAGCAGCCACGTGAAACATTTCCCAGTCCGCGTGATCAAAACAGTCCCGCAGCGCAGACTCCGATTGGTCCGTCCAACAATGCACCGCCCTCCGGGTTGGAGCTTCCTGTTTCAGCTTCTGCCTGTAGGCGGGCAGGAGCAGGATGGAGCAGTGATCTGATTGGCCGAATGGGGCGCGGGGGAGGGCTTTGTACGCATCCCGGAAAGAGGTGTAACAGTGGTCGAGTAGCCGATCTCCACGAGTGTTAAAATGGATGTGTTGGTGGAGTTTGGGTGAGACTTTCTTCAGGTTTCCCTTATTAAAGTCCCCGGCTGTGATAAACGCCGCCTCTTGGTGTGCGGTTTCCTCGCTGCTGATCGCGCTGTACAGTTCCCTGAGTGCTCGGTCAGTGTCGGCTTGTGGGGGAATGTAAACAGCCGTAATAATCACTGCTGTAAATTCCCTCGGTAGCCAGAATGGCCGGCACTTAATCATCAGGTACTCCAGGTCCGGTGAGCAGAAGGATTTGACCGGGTGCACGTTCGCATAATCACACCAGCTGTTGTTGATCATGAAACATACACCACCGCCTCTGCTTTTCCCAGTAAGATCCTGTGACCTGTCCGCGCGATGCACCCCGGTAGTTGTATTGCGGAGTCCGGTACTTTGTCCGATAGCCAGGTTTCTGTGAGGCAGATCACGCAGCAGTCCCGCATCTCTCGCTGGAATGAGATCCGTGCCCGAAGCTCGCACAGCTTGTTCTCCAGAGTCTGCACATTAGCCAGTAATAAACTGGGTAACGGTGGTCTGTTAGTGTGCCGTCTCAGTCGAACCAGAACGCCAGATCTTCTCCCTCTGCGTCGGCGTTTGCGGCCTCCAGGGCCAGAGAACAAAGGCGTCTCAGGTGAGATGAATGGGGGGTCTGCAAACGGAGCGTCCGTGTTGCAAAACTTGAACTCCGGAAAGTTATAAGAAAGACCGTCTTTTATGTCCAGTAAGGTTTGTCGGTCGTACACAAGGAGACATGTGCTACTCGCGAAAAAATGAAGGAAAAGTAAAATTAAACACAGAAAAAAGCTGTTGCTTGGGGGAGCTCGCGACGAGGCTGCCATACTCGGCGCCATCTTGATCATCAGGTAGGGCATTAACAGGGAGAGGGGGGCACAAGGAAATACTTTACTTTCTTATTCTCATTTAAAATGTCTGGCTTTTATTAAATAATTATCTGAATCTTACAACCAAAGTTTTTATCTGATGTAAAATGTATAGAAATCATACATATACCAACAAGACTGTAAATCACTGTCACAACAGCGTCTGTTTTCATTCAAAGGTTTTATGGCTTTTCCTATAATACCTGGGGGGGCGGTCTCTAGTCAAAATGCCCGGGCCTATTTTTTGTCCCAGTCCTGCTGAAGAGCAGCGAGCATAAAGGGAGGAACTTTTTGAAGTGTCAGCTAATTTCAAATGCAGCGTTTCTATCAGCTCAACAAACATCAGCAAACACACAAACTGTTTGTGTGCAGTTTGTCTCACAGTGTGTTGCAGCTAAAGGTCCAGCTGCTGTATTTCACAGGGAGAGAAAGAAAGAAAAGCTGCTGTAGGAGAGGAACCCAAGCTTTGGCATCGCTCTGAAAACTATCGCTGATCCTTTTACTCGCTGGCTTTCAAATCAAAGCTGGAATGAAATTTGTGGCGTTTGCAGGATCGAATCAATCACACAGGATCAGGAGAGAAGACAGCAGAGCAGCTGATTTTACACCTGAAGATAAAACTGTAATATTAGAAACATGAAGATATTACACACACAATACAGACTGCAGCTCAGACAGCTGCTGGAGACAGATGTGTGTGTGTGTGTGTGTGTGTGAGAGTGTGAGTGTGTGAGTGTGTGTGTGTGTGTGTGTGTGTGAGTACTGTAACTCCTTTATTCCACACAGACAGCTTCAGCATTTGTTCTGCTTTCTCTGCTTTTATTTGAACAGAAAAACACGACTAGAATTTACACAAACGTGTTTACAGGCTGACTTTAATGTGTTTCTGCACATGCTTGTCCTCTGGTCATGTGATCATGTGGTTTGTAGGAACGCTCCTCTTCCTCAGAGGATCCACCTGTGCTTCCTCTCCTCTCTCCTCCACCTGTTACAGTGAGGGAACGTCCTCCATGATGGAGGAGCTGCTGGAAAGTGCTGAGAGTTTCCTCCAGAGTGAGACCTCTGTCACAGTTCAGAGGATCTACGGCAGCAGAGACCTTCATGGACACTAAAAGTCTCAAACACACAACAACAACATCACACTGACTCCACTCTGACATCACTGATCAATAATCAAAGAACACACAGATCAAACTGATTGATCAGCCATCAGAGGAGTCGGATCAATGGAGCTGCTTCTGTTCCTGATGTCCCCTGTTTGATCCTGGACCTGAACTCTCCCTGCAGAGGAGACACAAGACAGTCAGAGACACACACACACACACACACACACACACACACACACACACACGCACGCACACACGCACGCACGCACACGCGCACACACGAACACACGCGCACACACACACACACACACACACACACACACACACACACACAGACATACAAACCTTTGACTTTCAGCAGCACTGTTTTGAATCTGGAGATCCTCTCACTGTAGACTCTACACCTGTATCTCCCACTGTCTCTCTCTGTGGGCTGTTTCAGGGTCAGACTGAGGTCTCCAGTTTTCAGCAGGTCTTCATTCATCTTTGTTCGGTCTCTGTAAACCTGGTGCTGTTTGTGAGGCTGGTCAGAGCCGTTCTTAAACAGATGGACAGTGTTAAGTGAACTGTCTCTCCACCTCACTTCAGCATCTTCAGGCAGGTTTTGTGTGGTTTTGAAGGGCAGCTGGACAGACTCCGCCCCCTCCTCCACCTCCACCTGACACACTGAGAGGACCACAAACACAACATGAGCTGTACAAAGTGTGATTGGTGTTCAGAGCAGCATCATGTGACTCTTGTTCTGCACTAAATGAAGCGATGGAGTGGCGCCTCCTTCAGGCAGAGAAACAGCTCATGGAGAGAAATAATTATTAGAGCAAAAACAAGAGTGGAGCTGCAAATAAGGCCGAGAGGAACGCTGCAGAAAACTGTTCATGTGTGAATTCATCACTTCATAGATTTCTTTGAGCACTAAAATCAGAGCTGCTTCTATTTCTAATATGACAGCTGTACATTAGAGCTGCAACACTTTAAATGTGAGCCATAAAAACATGATACTCTACAAGTGCATTCAGCTCTGACACTGTCACATCATGAAGGAGACGTGGAAATCACTTTGTTACACAAATCAAAGTCAAATCAGTTCTATTGATGGAATATTGTGTGATCAATAGACTGATCAGTTTCTAATCTGTCATCTATCAGCTGGAAATCCAGCATGTCAAACAGACAGGCAGCAGATTAGGACCAAACACAAACACAGTGAGACTTTTTCTTCACAGCAGTTGCAGGTAAACTGCAGCAACAATGCGACTCAGACAGTTTCTCTGTAACTGCAGGGCTTCCTGCGCTGCTGTTAGTCAGACACGGATCAACAGGTTGTGGATAGAAAGCAGATTCCTTCAGCAGAGGATCCATATCACACTTGAAGCATGTCGTCGGGAAACAATCAGTGAAAATGGGACACTTTGAGCCTCAAACTCTGAACATAACCTGCTGCAGACCAGCTGATGTGTTCAGTTACCATGGTGAGGAATTTCACAATAAAGGAGGCGTACGCTCTGTCTTTTCCCGGCCCGACACTCTGGGACATTTTAGACAAGTTTCCTGGCAGAATACGATCCCGTCCGGAGGCCGACACCATCCTTATCCACATGGGCACCAACCGGACTCCAAACAGCGCTCCCACTTCCTCAAACTGGACTTTGTGTGTCTTTGTGAGGCTGTGAAACAAGCCCACCGTAGTGTTTGTATCTGCGGCCCCACTCCCACCTGTGGCCGTGGGGCGTTTGGGCGGCTGCTCGGCCTCCACACCTGGCTCTCCTCTGTGTGTGACTCCCACAGCCTGGGCTTTAGAGACAACTTCAATGTTTTCTGGGACAGGAGGCATCTTTCTGCAGCAGATGGGCTCCACTTCAACCAATCAGGAGCCAGATCCTCTCTGCTAACATATCATATGGAGTCCAGCAGGAAACACTCCATCAAGTACCTGTCCACACCTGCCCACACCTGCTGACCGCTCCGTCACTGACTGACGTCCCCCAGGTCCTAGTCCCTATCAGCTCAGTTCCACTCTAAACACTAATACATGTTCAGCTGGACTCGGAGCCTCTGGAGACATTTTGGATGTTCCAGTCATAATAACTAACAGGACAGTTTGTGCAAGGTGGAGGAAATCTGCTGCATCATCCCACTGATGAAGCATTCAGCTCCACCCTACAGTTTCTCTGCTGCCTCCATCCACCTTGGTTCACTTTGCTCTTCTTAATGTTGGAGCTCTGAATAGTCAGGCTTTTATTCTGAAGGATTCTACAACTTCCCATCAGCTTGATTTGATGTTTTGAACAGAAACATGATGAAATCTGGAGAGGACTGTCTAGTCTGTGAACTCTGACCCCACATATGATTGTTTCAGTCAGCCCAGAGAAAGTGGCTGGGTGGGTGGAGCTTTGGCTTCAAATGCTCCCCTATTAAGGTGGATGAAGGGTGTAGTTTGGAGGTGCTGCTTGTTAAAGTGTGAAACAGCTCCTATCTGTGCAGGTATCTCCGCCCTCCTAAGACTCCATCAGAGTTGCAGCTGAACTCTCAGATGTTTCCTGCTCCATGGTTCTTATGTGTGATCACATGATCTGAGCTGCTGATTTTAAGATCCATGTTGATGATCTTACTGACTCATTTGAGTTCCTCAGTACAGTAAATTCATTGGTTTCAAACAGCGTGTTGTTGGCCTACATATAACTGTGGGCTTCAGTATGAACTCCAGGCTTTGAGCTGATGTGTTTCTATCTGATCATTGATGGATTCTGTTTGAGATCATTTTTCCAAGTGATCAGGCAAAAGCAGCTGTGTCAGTACGCTGACGCTCTTTTCATGAGGAAGCAGGAGAAACATGTTCATCAGTGTTTCTACCACCACTGGTGTTCCTCCTCCCTCACACACACAAACACTCTGAATGATCTGAACCTCCTTTGTACATCCACTTTAGATTCAACTGCACCTTTAAGATCAGGACTAAACGTGGTGCTCGCTCGCTGCCCTGGATCCACAAAGACATTCACAGTCTGAAAAGACAATGCCGGAGGGCAGAAAGGAGACGGAAGAAGGTGAATCTTCAGCTGCGTCATCAAGAGATGAAAGCATGAACGACTGCTTTCAATGAACAGGTGAAGGAGGCGAGGCTATTTCTCTCCTTTAATTCATTCTAATAAGCACAGCCCAGAGCTCTTTGGAGCTCAGTGGAGCGTCTTTGAAATCCTGCAAGTTTTCATCAGATTACGGCATCGAGTGAGGAACGTCTTCACTTTCTAAACTTTCTGAAGCATCAAATGAATGAGAGGAAATCCAAAACAGCAGCTCCTGATTCTTTTCTTGATGTCCCCGACCCCAGCCACCATATCTGATCTTCTTTTGTGCCAGTCTCTGTGGAGGAGCTTTGAAGGACTGTGGCACAACTGAAACGCTCATCAAGCTGTGTAGATATGATTCCTCCAAAGTTCCTGAGTGAAGTTTGGGATGTCCCTGCCCCTCGGCTGCTTCCAATAATGAACACTTGTCTGTCCTCTGGCTGTGTCCCAGAATACTTAAAGACAGCCTGTGTGCAAGCACTCATCAAAGATCCAGCCTCCATCCTTCTGACTACAACAATCACAGAGCCAGCTCAAAGTTTCCTTTTAGAGCAGAACTTTTGGAGAACACTGTCTGTCTGAAGCTTCTTGAAGCGTCACGTCCATGCTAGAACTCCACTTTGACTCTGACTGTGGATCCTGCTGAAGCTTCTCCAAATAGTGGAGAAATGAAGACAAGATCAGCAGAGCCAGCTCAACAATGTCTGCAGGTGCTAACAGGTCAATCTTTGAGACGCTGAATGTTCCCAGTTTGCTGCTGTGAAACTAGAAGTGATGACTATTATTGTAACAGCACTACAGCTGGAACTGCTGACAGGGCTGGAGATGAACTGGATTCTGATTTCAGGGACAGTTTTGGCTTTCAGTCGTCATCAAAACACTTTGTTTCATTCATGTTGCTCTGAAGCTTTCCTTTCTTCTCATTGACGTGTTATGAACCAATCACAGCCCTTTCCTTTACAGCGCTCTGCTTTCACCCCTCCCTAAAAGCCCAAATTCACTCTCAGTTTAGTTCAGCTGGAGCCAAGATGACACAGAGAGCCTTTGGTCCATGAGATCTATCTAGGAGACATCAGTAACATCAGCTTTGTGTACGCCGTCCTGTAGAACGCTTCCATACAGCTGCTTCTGTCTCTGATCTCTGAGTATCTCTCAGCTTCAGCTGGGACTCCACCCAGGTGTTGGTTGGTTGTTGGCACAGAGCTGCAGTGACTCACAGCTGCTTTCATCCAGTTTAGATTCAATGGTGACTTTAAGCGTGTTTCATGTATGAAAGCCAATAAAGACAGAATGAGTGGTCAGAGGTGTCATAATGATATTCATGGTCAGATTTACTAACAGTTACAAAGCTGCTGTCTGAATTTACTAAAGAGCTGCAGGTCAGTCTGGGACTGAAACACGAGGAGCAAACTGGTGCCATGCTGCAGTCACAAACATGAGCTGATGGCTGATCTACCAGCAACGTGCTGCTTTCTATACAAACATGCAGCCAATCATGACTCTGTCAGAGCAGCCAATCAGAGGAAAGCAGCAGATGAGGGAGTGTGAGGCAGAGAGTGATGGAGCCACCAGAATAATCCACAGTAAGCTCAGGTTTCACTGATGAGTTTCTCTGTGGAAACAGATCAATGAGAGGAGGCTGAAGGAGGATCAATATGTTTGTGATATCAGGGAGAACTCTGCTGATAGAAGCTGCTGGGACTGTGTGAGGTCCTGAGGACTGAGACTCAGGTGGAGCTCAGGATTTATCAGAGGAGAGCTGCATGATTACAAACTGAACTGTGAGGATCAGCTGACTGTACATGAACATGATTCAGCATCAGATCTGATCACTTACACACTCTGATAACATCTCCCCCTCTCTGTGCAAATACATGAACACTGCTAGAAGCAACAAGCACATCAGGATCAATCACATTCTGATTGCTTTTTGTGTTACATTGAGAACAATCTGCAGTAAAGTGTGCGTCACACACCTGATTTATTTCAACACTTTACTTTGAAAGTGAAACAAACACATATGAAATAATCCAGCCACAGAAACTGTCCACAGCTTTCAGTCTCCACATTTGAAGCTCTGCAGGAAACCCTGACAGCAGCTTTTTAGCTCCAAAGCAGGTTTAGCTCTGGTGCAGAGTGTTGGTGACTCTGCCCGTGGACACAGTTATTTCTGCAGGTGACCTTGTTACAGGTGCATTTGGAGGAGACTCAAAGCTTTGTGGCAGGGAGTTTACTGCAGACTGCAGCATGTTTAATAGCAAGCATGATGTGAGCCTGATGTGGCTGATAGCTGCTTCTAGCAGTCTTCATGTATGTGGAAGGAGAGGGGAGATGTTATCAGGACCAGTTGCTGATTGGACGTCTCAAAGCTGTGAGCGCAGCGCTGAAACTTTGTCCTGTAGCTCTTCACTCAGTCCTCACCCTGAGTGTTTAGAGCCCAGCCCCACATATTCCTGCTCCTCAGGAATTCTGGGATTTGGAGGAAACACAGCTAAACTGACCTGAAGCTAAGGGGGAGGAGCCACAATACAAGCTGCATCCAGCCAATGGGTGCACTGTTGAGCCATGGATGTGCAGAGGGTCACATGTTTAGTCCCATTTGTAGAAATGTGTCCATAATGAAGACAAATGCAGTCACACAGCTCTGCAACAGCACAAATCACTTTGATGGAGTTTGTTTGTGCTGCTCTCAGATCTGTACAACACTGACATGTGTGTCAACATGCTGCAGACTCACAAAGATGTGCCGTGTTAGCTTCATGTGTCCATCTGACACTATATTATAGTGACTTGAAGAAATCCCTGCAGCATCAATGCAGAACAAACAGAGGCCACGTGTGGCACAGTTCCTGTAACGGGATGAATCCGTGGATGTGTCGGGATCTGACGCTGAATCATGTTGCTGTTCTTTTCCACATGGTGCAGGTCAGCTGTTCCACACAGATGTCAGCTTTCTAGAAGAGTTAGTCTGGAATAAAGCAGCTCTCCTCTGGACCAATCCTGCCTCCAGCTGAGCCGTCACACATTCACACACAGTCCCAGCAGTTTGTAGCACAGCAGTGATGCTTCTATCAGAAACATGCTGCTTCTCCTTCATCCTCCTCTCATTGATCTGAATCAGCTGTTTTCACAGAGAAACGCTGCACAAATCCTTCACTCCACTATTTCTGTCAGCAGAGGACTCGCTCTATCATGGCTGCTGCTCCTTTTTCACTCATTTGTGCTTTGAATCCAATCTGTTTCTCATCATCACCATGAACAGGCTGCTCATCAATCAGCACATTAGCTGTAGATCAGCTGCACACTGATGAAGATGCTCAGACAGACGGGCTGGGCACACAGAGGACTTTATGATCTGTTCTTCAATTCAGTCCAACATGGATCATTTCTGCTCACAGTCCAATCATCTCTGGAAACTTGTGCTTCCATGGCACAGCTGGGCTACTTCAACAAATAGCACTACACCTCTGGTTGTCAGCTTCACCATCGCTCTCCCCGTGGCTACAGTACAAGTGAGCTGACACATCCATCAGTGGAGGCTGTGGGCCAGTAAGGAGCAGCAGCTGCCTGCAACATGGGCTTTACATTGAAAACAGCCACAAGTCTGGGCCTAACCACGCCTTTGGACTTCTTCTTCATTCCAATGAGATTTACATTTCAGGGAGTTCCCCTGGAAAAAGAGCCATTTTGAAAGCTGTTTGCTGACTTCATCAATAATCTGCTTCAATCATCCAGATGAGAATCCTGAGAATGGAGCAGCCCTGATAGCAGCTCATAGGATCACAGTGTTTTTCATTCAGCTGGTTGATTTCACAGGTTAGGAGGTGAACAATCTAACTGTGCTCCTCCTTCCACCTTTGGACCACTCATTTAGTGACAGCCAGGATGTGACAATCAGCTGTGACACAGGAAAACATGAGGTGGGAAACTCTGGAGAAGATCTGCTTTTCTCTACAGGGAGGCTCGCACATCTAATCTGCTCACCATCACTCAACTCACTTCAACAACATGCTGACTCAGTCATTTCTGCACGTTTCCTCATGTTACAGCCCTGACTTCAGTTCAGCTGAGGAGGAGATGAGGGAGGAGAGAGCAGTGGTGGAGGAGGCAGATAAGGAAGAAGAGGAGGAGAAGATCCAAAGAGGAGGCAGGGGGAGAGGCTCAGGAACAGTTAGATCAGAGACTTTGAGCCATCATGGACTCCCACTCCTTCCATCCAGCCCTGTGTGGATCAGCAGCTCCAAAATGTCTGCTCACTCATGTTCTTCCTGTCTGTGCTCTTCTTTCATTTCACTCATTATATATGAGCTGCTCCTAAATCACACTGGATATGGATTTTCTGTCCATCCACACTAATTCTCTTCATCCTCACCTGATTGTTTGGATGCTCTTTGACAGCACATTGAAAATCCTCACAGTGACTTCTATTGCCACACTGACTGGACACATACAAAGTTGAAGGCTTCATGTGTTTGGCACAAATAATACTTTGGTAGGTCTGAGTTGTGTTTTGAACCATCTCTCAGGACCAAAGTCTTTTTGCTTCCTTCAAAAAGAGCTGAAGGCTTTTTACCTCACAGTTTGTCCTTTGATATTATTGGATGATGGACTGTGGGAAACACAAATGTGCACTTCTTAATGGCTCATATGTGCTGTGAAAGAGCTCTTTGTGATCTTGAAGCTTTTCAGTAGTTTTTCTTTGGCTGTTTGTAAAGTTTTCTGTGTGAACTCTCAGGAATCTGGAGCAGTCTAATAGAAGTCTACTGGGGTATAGAGGGAGGAGCTTCTGTCAGACTCTTTCTGATGAGGAACTGAAGCCGCTCTCATGGTCTCATCAAATCATCAGACTCTGCTGAGAACAACAGTCATGTGACCTCTCAGAACAAACAGCCTGTTAGTTTCCTGCTGCCTCCATCACTCACTTTCATTCACTCTCAATCACACCAACATGTTAAAGCAGCGCTATAGCTCACCTGGCTGAGCAGGTGGGCTGAAGGCGGGGCTTACTACAGGTGCCTGTGTGTCCCTCACTCTCTCCCCACTTTCCTGTCTACTCTCTGCACCTATATAATAAAGGCAAACATGCCTCCAATAGAAACCTTTGCAAACACAAAGTCCCACAGCAGCCCCGTGTTCTCCGGCTAAAATGAGAGTTTTTGTCAGTGGAGTCTGGTGGCTTTAACCACACAAACATTACAGCTGCGCTCAAATATCACAAAGAGCTGTGACAGCAGAGAAACACATGACCATCCTCCAAATATCATCTAGAAATAGAAATGTGTCCACTGTGGGACGTGTGAGGCTGACATTAATATGTCTTAAAGTGGGAGATGAAGAAATGACTCCAGGGCCCAAATCATGGAGACAAACATCAATCCACACTTCACTTTGTTTCCTGTCTCTAAAGTGGGAATATTTCAGTGTGATGAACAAACGGCCTCCAACAAATGAAGCTGATTTCCTTTTCCTGTCTTTTCTCCAGCGGCCTCAGCTTCTTCCTCTTTCCCCTGTCTTCTTCTGCAGACGCTCCTCTGTAGCTTCAAGCTGTTTCTCTTTACAAGGAGAGCTACAAACCTTTGCATCCAGCCACAAACACCCCATGGGCTCCTCTGGATCATCACACTCAGCATTTTCACAATAAAAGCATCGTATTTATGGCTGCTCCACCCTGACATGTGACAGCATCCAAATGACTGGATCAAAGTGTTTGAATGATCTCAGCAGCTTTAAAACTATTGATATTTATACATTTACATTGATTTGGACTAAACTAACAAAACTATTGATTTGATCCAAACTCACATCATGCCAGAGGCTTTTATTTTGAAGTTAGGATCATTTTAATGGTCTTCTTAGTTCATTTAAACACACAGTTGCTCCGCCTGACATTTTTGGCTTTTAGATCAAAACATCAAAGAATTTATTTTATTTGAATGAACTGAAAATAGATTCAAACTAAAAGCTTTTAGAGAATAAACTCCTGCATGACCTCTGACCTTTGACCTGTATCTACAGCACTGACCTCTGACTTTCAGCTTCACTTGTTTCTTCAGCAGGATGTTTCCCTCCCTGCTGTAGACGGTGCAGGTGTAGGGGTCTGTGTCTCCATCTGTGGGGTGTTTCAGGGTCAGACTGAGGTCTCCAGTTTTCAGCAGGTCTTCATTCATCTTCGTTCGGTCTCTGTAAGCCTGGTGCTGTTCTTCAGGCTGGTCAGAGCCGTTCTCATACACGTGGACCTTCATGTCGTATCTGTTCTCCTTCCACTCCACTTTAGCGTTTTCAGGCAGGTGAAGTGTGGTGTTGAAGGGCAGCTGGACAGACTCCACCCCTGAATCCACCTCCACCTGGGGGACTGAGAGGACAACAAAGCACAACATGAGCTTGGATGGAGACATTTGTGTTGACTCTAACAGGCTGAATGCTGCTGCTTCACTGGGAGCTCACTGTTAGATAGAAAGTGGTCAGTGTGAAGAGGAGACGCAGCAGAAAGATGAAGACTGACAGGAAGAAAGCAGTGAACAGACTGTTGGAGCTGCTGTTAGTGGGACAGGACTTTATTCAGTCTGTGAGGACCAGATTTGACTTGATGAAGCAGAGAAACACAGTCTGAGTGTTTCTGTCACACTCACTTCATCACACAGCTCAGTTTGACAACATGTGGAAGAATTTGATAGAAGCTTCCTTTAGTAAAAGCACCAAGAAAACACCATGAAAACACCTCACTACACACAAAACTGCAGTACTGGCAAATTGTACATAAAGTATGAAAAGTCAAAGTACTTATTGTGCAGAAAAATGTTCCCATCAGTGTCTGTGGATCAATATTACTGCTGCACATGTTTAAGGCTGAGCTCATTTCAAATCCTTTCTATTGTGTTGAATCTGCAGTAATGCATCATATTCTATAAAATCATATGTTTGTAGTGGCTGTCCTGTGAGGACCACGTCTCTCTAAACAAACAGCTGTTAATGAGCTCACAAACACAGGCCTACAGCTGGATTTGAAAAAGTCCATTCAATAGAAAATCAACAGTCACAGCTGGATTCAAAGGCTTGAGCTCTGTGTGACATGGTTACCTGTCAGCATCTACAGGGGGATTCAAATATGAAGGAAACATGAAGGTGGTGCATTAGAAAAACTGCTGCTTTCAAGCAGAGCAACAAACTGTTTGAACTGATCCAACTTTATTCACACAGACAAAGATTTGTGCATCAGCTGCTGTAACATTTGTAATGAGCATTAATATTAATAAGTGTGAGTGAACAGAGCTGCTGCAACAGTGAAACTCTCACTGACTGATGTCACGTGAGGCCTTGTTGGCTCGTTGTTAGTTCGCTGCACTGAAACAGGAAAATCCAGCTGTTAGTCATAATGTTTGTGTTTGTAAAGCACTTTATAACTGAGGACAGTGTGGAGGAGAGTCTGTGTGAGTCAGCTGCACCAGTGCTTCATGCTTTGGTCTTTGTAACATCAAGTCGTCCCTGTAGACTGCTTTTAGTTTCAGTGTCCTTATTTTGCCCTCAGTTATTGGTTCTCACTGTCTCCAGATCAGGTTCAAACACAGAGGAGATCAGGGCTTTGCAGCTGCTCCTAAACTGTGGAACAAAGACCCACGCAACATTAGAGACCTTCAACACCCTCCATCCTCTTCCTCTTCTCCTTATCCCAGCTAACACAGAGAGACACTCACAGCACACAGAGAGGAGTGTGGGGGGAAAGGCCCCACTCAGGTGGTGGAAATGACCTCAGGAACTTGTTGCTGTGAGGCAACAATGATCAGCACCACCATGCTGTTTGTTTCACTCATGGTTTCTCATCTTATGTTTGTTTTAATCTGTTGAATTATTTCAGGACTTTGACTCCTTTAAATGTGCATCACTTTGGTCAGCAGCTGTTTCAGTAACACTTTATAACACCACCTGCAAATAAGGCTCAAGCAGCCTGTAGTTACCTGGAAGTTTGTGTAACAAGTAGGTTTGTACAGGAAGAATAAAATAATTACACTGTCAGTACATTTAAGTACAGCTCAGTCATTTTAAGTGCTGGGTTATTTCATGGCAAATCTCAGAACAACAAACAATATTCCATCTTTGTACTTTCCGGGCCGCGGCTCATATTATGGAGCGACTCAGCCTTAGCCTAACATCCTGGTATTTTACAGCAAAGCACGCTAAGAAAGGAAATCCAGCCACACTGTAGCCGACTGTCTGCATTGTAATCAGGCTGCAATGTAGGGACGTGTCTACAAAGAAGCTCCAGCTGAAAGGATTACAGCAGGTTAGTGTGATGACAGATAGAGGTGGAAATGTACTGACATGGAAAGAGTGTGTTGAGAAGCTGGAAGAGTGACGTGTGAGCAGCAGCTTCATGACAAGAACAAGCTCTTCAGATGTGCAGAGAAGGTCAGGAGGAGCTGTTTCTGTGTGCATGCAAACAATGGTTGGTGCAGTACATGTATGAGGACAGAGAGACAGTGGGAAGGTTTGCAGCAGCAGGGAAAGATGGGTTCCTGCTGGGGCTGGGATTACATCAGAAATCCACTCTGAGCCCTTCTTGTTAGCAGTGCTGATGGACAGGCTGGCAGATGAGCTCAGGCAGGAGTCTCAGCAGCTCTGTTTGCTGAGGACATTGTGATCTGTAGTGAGAGCAGGAAGCAGGTGGGTGGAAGAGAGCCTGCAAAGGTGGAGGTATGCTCTGAAGAGAAGAGTGTGTGTGAAGAAGCTGGAGACACGACAGTGAAGATGAAGGAGTGGAGGTGGTGATGGTGGATCAGTTTAAAGACATGAAGTCCTCCATACAAAGCAGCAAAGTCCAAAAGAGGTGAAGTGACAGTGTAGCAGGATGGAGTGGGTGCACACATGTATCAGCTGTGATCTGTGACAGGAGGACAGCAGCTACAGCCAACATGAAGCTTTACAGCCTAGTGAGGCTGTGATGATGGAGACATGACACAAAGACAGGAGGCGACCTGGAGGTGGCAGAGTAGAAGATTTGAATCATGTGACCCACAGGTACAAGTTATTATGAAGAGATACCAGAAAGTCTGTCGCCAAGACAACCAAGTATGACAGTGTGAACAACACAACCCTGTCACACAGCAGCATCACTGTGAGCTCCAGCATGTGCATTTAAAACACTATATTTATGAAGTTATGCTTCTATCTTACTGTCTGTGAAATGTTCTGTGGAAATGACACGTCCACACTTTTTAATGGGCCCACAGTAACCAGAGATCATTAAAGCTGCACTAAGGAAACAAAGAGCAAAGACTTATAGTGTTATATCCAAGTTTGCTCTGTGACATTCATTTTGTAACACAGCTTGTAAAACTGTTGCAGCTTCATGTCACTTGCACATGGATCCTTGTAAGAAAGCTCATTGAAATGACTGAACAGGGCACGCTTGTTCTGATGTGCTGGGATTTGACCACAGCCTCCTCCAGGGTTCACTGACAATGGTCCAAAGAAGAGAAGCTGTCCAGTGAGCAGCAGCTCTGTGTGAAAACACCTGGTTGGTGTGGATGTTTCTAGCAGGAGAAGCAAATCTGACATCATCTCAAAGCAGTTCTTCAAACATGAAAATCACTTCACTGGATTCAAATCCACCAAGTCTGGATCCAATAGAGCAGCTGTGGCTGTGGTGGAAGTGGATATTTGCATCATGATGTGGAGATGACACGTGTGCAGTAACTGTGTGACACTATCATGTTAACATGGTGAAAATGTGTCCTTGTTAAAACGATACTACAAAGAATGAAGCAGCTCTGAAGGAAAAAGGGCTCCAGCCCATCACTAACAAGGTGGACCTAATGAAGTGGCCAGGAAGTGTGGTAGTAATGGCTTGTTTGTAAAAGCCAAAAATCAAACACATGATTTTAGCTCTGTACGTTCCACTTTTTGGGTCTCAGATGATAAAGAAGCAGATTTATTTACATCTATAACTGCTTATTCAGCTCCTGGTGGTGGGAGGTGGATTCAGGCCGACGTTCATCAAACCTAAATGAATTATTTGTCCTAACAGTAAGAGGCCACATGTATTAATGAGTGCTGGAAACCTCCATGTGTGTCTGCACAGGTGGAGATCACTGGAGAAGCTGAAAGCTTTGGTGCTTTTCTACTAGTTGGGACGACTCTGTGAAAATCTGCTGACAGTCTGAGGAAGTTTTTGGACTCTTGCTCACAAAGTAAAAGACATTTTACAAAGTGAACAGGAAAGAAACTTGTTCTGAGTGTGAGTGTTGTTGTGGATGCTGATGGATTGTTTCATGTTCTTCTGTTTCAAGTTGAATGAACAGCTCGTCTCCATGTTTATAAGCTCACATGATGCCTGTGCTCTCCACAGTTTGATCGTACGGATCAAAGTATCAGTGTGATTATCACTGTGTTCATTTCATAGGTAACATGTAAAGACAGCTGAACAGTGAAACGTCCATCATGCAGAAAATGACTGAAGCAGAACTTACTCAGTAATGACTTCGGCTGCTACGATACTGAAAATGATTCACAGACAATTTGCATCTTTCCTATAAAATACCTGAAGTTCAACCAGATTTAGTGACTCCATGATACGGCCCACAGCACAGGAAGTACAGGGTTTTATTGTTTCCTGCAGAAACCTGATTCGGTGTCCAAGTCCACCATAAACAGAAGACAGCATGAAAGTAAATACAGAGGGTTCACTGCAAAGTGAAAGCCACTCATCACCCTCAAGAATACAAAGACTTGATTGGCCTATGGAAGAAAAAAGTATGGAGAAGGTGTGGAACAGCTCATGATACAAAGTATACTGCATCACCTGTAACACTGCGTGATGGTTTGGGCATGCACTGCCAGTGGCACTGGGACAATGCTGATTAGTGACGATGTGACACATGATCGAAGCAGCCGAATCAAATCTGAGGTGTTCAGAGACATACTGGCTGCTCAAATCCAGCTAAATGCAGTCACACTGATTGGGCTGCGTTTCAAAGTACAGATAGATTATGACCCAAAGCATACAGCCAAAGCAACCCAGAAGTTTATTTAATCAAAGTAGAATAGTAGTAGAAAACTCTTGAATGGCCAAGTCAGTCACCTGATCTTATCCCAACTGAGCATTTTACTTGTTGAAGACTTGACTTCAGGTGATGTCCATGAGTTCAAGACTTCAGTTAATTAATTTGTCTAATTACTTTTGAGCCCCTGAGATGAAGGCATCATGTTAAAAATGTTTTAGTTCTTCACATTTTCATGGAATCTTTTTGTTCAACCCACAGAATTAAAGTTGAAAGTCTGCACTTCAGCTGCATGTGATTTGTTTAGATGTCAAACAATATTAGTTGTTAAAATACACACATTCCAATATCCAATTTGTTTTAGTGGGTGTAGACAGGGGGAACCTGAAGAACTGAAGGTGAACCCATTTTATGTAAAATCCTCTATTCCTGGTGTTTCTGTCATATCATATTATTCAAAATTATTCAAGGCAGATCCAAATAAAATTTCTGTCTTAAGAGGTGAAAGCAGATTATAGATGTGAATTATTTCCTCTCAGCTGCACGTGTAGCTTGTAATGGTAAATATTTGATGCTTCTCTACTAAGTTTTCAGCTATCAAAGCAATTTCTTACTTCATGCCTTATTCATCCATTCACACACACATTCATGCAAACACTTTTGTCTAAGCATAAGTGATTCCTATCACTCACATCTATTTGATCTGGCTAAAAGTTCTTTCATATACAGAGAACAAGGCCCAGCTGTCACAGTGGCATCACTCAACATAAATGCAAGGAGATTTAAACAATCGCTGACCTGTATCTACAGCACTGACCTCTGACTTTCAGCTCCACCTTTCTCTTCAGCAGGATGTTTCCCTTCCTGCTGTAGACGGTGCAGGTGTAGATTCCACCCTCTGTGGGGTGTTTCAGGGTCAGACTGAGGTCTCCAGTTTTCAGCAGGTCTTTATTCAACTTTGTTCGGCCTCTGTAATCCTGGTGCTGTTCTCCAGGCTGGTCAGAGCCGTTCTCATACACGTGCACCTTCATGTCACTCTTCTTCCACTCCACTTTAGCATCATTCGGTAGGTGAGCTGTAGTTTTGCAAAGTAGGTAGACCGTCTCCACCCCTGAATCTGCCATCACCTGGGGGACTGAGGGGACAACAAAGCACAACAGAGGATTTTTTGACTAAATGAAGGGAAAACATGTTTGACTGGTTCCAGTAAGACTCATCACTCAACTTAAGCTCAGTCACACATCTCCCTCTCTTCCATTCAGTTAAACTGAATAGAAGGAGGAGGAGTGGCAGCTGTAATTACCTCCAGCTCATCAATAAACCAAAGACCAAGACACAGTGATAATTCATTTGAAGGGCTGACTCTGAGATGTTGGACATTAACTTGAAAAGCCATACGACACCTTAACCTTAACCACAACACTTAAACACACACAACACAGCACTCAGAAGCTACCCTGCAGCTTCACAAGTACTCTGTATAATCTGCACTGGTCACTCCACTTTATTGTCATTGATATTTATATTTAAAAGTGCAATACTGTAATTTTCTGCTGCTCATTCCTGTGCAATATCCCATCTGCCCTCCTGTCATATTTCTTTTCAAGATTTTATTTAATCACTAGTGTACATATATTTATATTTATAGATACATATATATTTAGTCATCTTTTCTCTTTGACCATGTCTCTCTAATATTTTGCTCTTTACTATTTTTCTATTTATTATTTTATTTTATTTTATTATATTTTCTTCTACTGTATCATGCTGCTGAGTGATTGCTGCTCGTCAAACACATTTCATTGCCATGTTGACCCTGTGCTAACTTGCATATGACAAATAAAACTGAAACTGGTCAGCTGGTTTGATTTCTCAACATTTTAATTTGATTAAAATGTTCAGTTCAATTCAGTTGAATTTTATTCATACAGCGCCAAATCACAACTGCAGTTGTGTTAAAGAGCTTTGTATTGTAACGTAGACCCACAATAATACAAAGAAAAGAAAGATCCCAACAATCATATGACCCCCATGAGCAAGAGCTTTGGTGAAACATGGGGAAGTAACTGTGTGAACAGGAGTTAAAACACACACACACACACACACTATACCTTTGTTGAGTAATCTCCTCACATATACTGAAAGACCCACAATGACAGCAAGTGCAACAAGCAGGAAGGCCAGGAGGACCGAGGCCTCAGCTGGGAACATGTACGGCTCTGTAACAAAGAATGAAGTCAACAGGATCAATTATTTAAAATCCACAACCAAACTGAAAGAGCAGTGAGGACAACATCAGACTGAGAAAAGAACAGGAAACTAACTGAGTGATGACAAAGGTCACAAAGATCATGTCTCATCAGGACTAAAAAGACAGAAAGTGACCACAGAAGTGACCGAGCTCCAGCTATTTGTGGGCTCAGTCCACTCAAAAGGACTCAATCCAGTCATTTACATATAATCCAGTGGAAGAAGCATAAAACACAAGCACTTTTTTAATGTCTAACTTGAGGGGAAAGCCTGTAGCCCACCTCCAAAACTCTGTACCTGCATACTGTCATGTGTCTTAATGTGAACTCTAAGATAAAAGATAAAAACAAAACAAAAACTGAGAGTATGATGGTAAACATGCTGCAAAATGTGAGAAATGCTCACTTGTAAAAATGCTTCGCACACTGTTTCAGTTTCCAGAGTTACTGAGAACATTCAGAAATGTGCAGATTGATATTTACACAAATATACTGAGAGCTGCAAACTTGTAATTCAAATTTTGTTCATATTTATTTACTTTTGTTTACTTACAACAACAACTCTGATTAAAACCTCTCAGATCTGTGAATATAACAGCTTCACTGGACTCTTTAGAGTCACTAATTTACAAATTGATGCACTGACTTATACCACACTATATGGTAACTTGCAGAGTGGAGGGAAGGGTGGAGAAGCTGGAAGTAGAGCTCAACCAATTAGAAAGCAGTAGACTGAGCACTCTGTCCTCTGTCTGATAACGGTCGCAGCTAACTAGCTCTCAGCACAAATACACTGATCAGTGTGCTGCCCTGACGTTAGCGTGGATATTTGCCACACATTCAGTCCTGCAGTGTGTTCTCACCCAGTTTGTCACACTGTGGGCGTAAAAGAGGACTGTTAGATTTACCCATGTTTATTGTGCTAATAGGAAACTGTACCAAGCAGTTCCTGTCGTCTCATTAGGAGTCCCAACATTGTCAGACATTCATATAAGCAAGAGGGCACCTTACAAACTACTGAGGACAAAACGGACCAGGCTGCTGCGTCATTCCTCACTTTGATTCTCAGGGTCACTTTGTATGTATCTGGGATGATCAGGAAGAGGAGTACAGAAGTCTGGTGAGGAACTTTGTCGCATGGAGTCACACAAACCACCTGCAACTCAACACCTCAAAGACTAATCAACTGGTTGTGGACTTCGGGAGGTCCAGAGAAGGTCCACTGCCGGTTCAGATAGAGGGGGAGGAGGTGGAGGTGGTCAACAAGTACAAGTACCTCGGGCTGTGGGTGGACAATAAACTGGACTGGTCATGCAACACAGAGCACCTGTATAAAAAAGCCCAAAGCCGACTGTACTTCCTCAGGAGGCTGAGGTCTTTCAACATCTGCAGGAAGCTCCTGAGGATGTTTTACCAGTCAGTGGTTGCTGGAGTCCTTTTCTATGCTGTGGTGTGCTGGGGGAGCAGCACAGCAAAGAAGGACTCATCCAGGCTGGAGAAACTGATCAGGAAGGCTGGCTCTGTGGTCGGCATGAAGCTGGACACTCTGGTGACAGTGGCAGAGAAAAGGACACTAAAGAAACTGCTGGACATTATGGACAATGCTGGGCATCCTCTGCACACGGCCATTAACAACCAGAAGAGTCTGTTCAGTGACAGGTTGCTTCTCCCAAAGACAAGAACCAACAGACTTAAAAACTCCTTTGTCCCACACGCCATCAAACTGTTTAACTCCTCTCTGGAGGGGAGAGGGAGGGGAGACAGGAGGACAAAGGAGGGGGAACAACTAAGCTGTAGGTGCTTTTCTACACTGTGCAATATTTGTTTTTTGTTTTTGTTTTGTCTTTTTTCTTATATTTGACTGTGTAATAACCACTGTGCAATATACTCACTCAAATGAGCAATCCTAGTTATCCATATTGTATATTCTGTATCTGTATATGTGTACATGTGTATATAACTTATTTCGGTGCTTTGCTACTGGAAACTGAATTTCCCAGAGGAACCCACCCGAGGGATTAATAAAGTTTCATCTTATTCAAGATTGCTTCAGTCACTCCTTCACTGAAAAAACCTTCCTTAGACCCTAACAACTTTAACAACCTCCATCCAATTTCTAATCTACCCTTCATCGCTAAAATACTCAACAAAGTAGTTGCAGCTCCACTTCATTCACACCTGGTTAATAATAACATCTATGAGAGACTTCAGTCTGGTTTTTGTCTCAGTACAGAAACTGCTTTACTTAAAGTCACTAACGATCTTCTACTCGGAACTGACTCTGGTCTTCTCAACATCCTGTCCTTTTGGATCTGAGCTCAGCCTGCGACACCATCTCTCACTCTGTCCTTCTAAGCAGACCTCTCTGCGTCACTGACACACCCCTCGCCTGGTTTCAATCATATCTCCTTGACCGCTCCCAGTTTATTCACCTTAAATCATTCCGGTCTCATCTATTCCCGGTCAATTCTGGTGTACCCCAGGATTCATTCTTAGGCCAACTTCTGTTCATAATTTACATCCTCCATCTTGGTACCATTTTCTGTAAATTTGATCTTCAATTTCACAGTTTTGCTGATGACACCCAGTTAGATCTCTCCTGCAGGCCTGATTCCTCCCTCCCAGAATGCCTATCTGACTTAAAAACCTGGTTCAGCTCTAATTTCCTTAAGCTTAATGAGGATGAAAATGAAATCCTCCTTATTGGCACTAAATTCACTATCCTATATATGTCACATCAATAATCTGACCTGTTCTGCCTATTTTTTCCATCTACGCAACATTAACAGATTACGTCCTTCTCTTTCCACCCTGTCTGCATCCATTCCTGCTCATAGTCTCGTTACCTCCTGTATTGACTGCTGCAGTTCTCTCTTGCATGGTCTCCCCCATAAATCCCTCCATAAGCTTCATACTGGTTCAGAACTCTGCTGCTCGCATTATCACCAGAACCCTCCTACCAGCACATCACCACCATTCTCCAGGAACTTCACTGGCTCACAGTGAAACTCCAGATAGTGTACAAACTTCTTCTGCTCACCTTTCTGACCTGTTAAGCACTATCACTTTGATCTTCTTCTATCCAGCTTGCTGTCCCTCCTTTCCGCCTCACCACCATGGGAAGCAGAGCTTTTAGCTGCTCTGCTGCCAGGCTGTGGATTATTATTAAGTATTGGAGTGTGTTGCTGACCTTTGACCTGCAGCTGAACATCTGTCAGTCTGGGTTCTTCTCCCGTCACTCTGATGGTGCAGGTGTAGTTGCTGCTGTCAAAGATGTGGGGTTTCCTCAGAGTGAGGCTGAAGTCTCCAGTCTGCAGAGCGTCAGTCTTCATGGATGTTCGGTCTCTGTAACGCTGGTTTTGATCTGTCAGCTCGTCCTCTTCCTGCTGACGCTGGTGGACGGTTGGAGGATTGAGGTCGTAGCGGCTCCACACCCCTGTGGAGGGTCCAGATACAAACGGGATGTGACAGGGCAGCAGGACTGACTCCGCCCCCTCGTACACCTCCAGGGTGAGGACTTGGTGGGACACTGTGAGGACGCAGAGACACATGAGTCAGCTGTGTGCAGGTCACATGACTAAATAGAGACCATTTGTAATAGATTTTGTCAGCATAAGAATCACGAGGGAACAATACCGAGTAAACTGTCTTAAACATAACTGCAGGAAAATATAATTATTGAAGAGTTACTGAATATCTGATTGTTCACTTTGTTCTGCCTTTATAAATTATGCTGGATTACACTTTAAACACCATTTGTTTCTGCATCAGCTACACTAGACCAGCACTGAATCAAGGTTAGAATTGAACCACGAGGACTTCAAGCACCTCTGGAATAGAATAGAATAGAATACAATAGAACAGAAAAGAGCATCAGTTCCAGGGATGCTCAGTATGTGTGTTAAATTTAAATAAAAACAGAACGTAAAGATTGATAAAGCCAAAAGTTACTCATAGTAGAAAAAATATTTGAAAAAAATAATATAAAATGTTTATATTTTATGTTATAGGCAATATGAAAAATATTTACTCAGTTTGAAATCGAGGGCAGCAACACGTCTCCTCTGACCTGTATCTACAGCAGCTTTTAGGGTGTGTTACTGACCTTTGACCTGCAGCTCTACTGCTGTCAGTGTCCGTGTGTTTCCAAATGCAGTGATGGTGCAGGTGTAGGTGCCGCTGTCAGAGGTGATGGGGTTCCTCAGAGTGAGGCTGAAGTCTCCGGTCCTCAGAGAGTCCGTCTTCATGGATGTTCGTCTCCTGTAACGCTGGTTTTGGTGTCTCAGTTCATCTCCTGCCAGGTTACGCTTGTGGACGATTGGAGGATCGAGGTCGTGGCGTGTCCACATTAGAGTGGGACGTGTAGGTACAGAGGTGTCCTGACAGAGCAGCAGGACAGACTCCACCCCCTCATACACCTCCAGAGCAGAGGCATGCTGGGAAACTGAGGACACAGAGACAGAAACATGAACTCTGCATCAGTTCACTCAGAGAGCTTTCAGAGTTTGGAGTCCACACAAATATAAGAGGACATAAAACATCAGTCCTCAGGTCAATAATGAGATCTTCTGTCTTCAGATGTTATTAGAGCTGAACTGTTAGACTGCAAAGCACAGTCTTGTTTTATTGTACAAATAGAAATGTTTTGTTATTGTAAATAGGTTTTTCTTATTCCACAGGTGAAGCTTTCACTACATTTCCCCCTTTTAAAAAATATCAGTGGTTCAAACAGATCAGATCCAAGCATCCAGAGCCATCACTGCAGCAGAAAATAGAACAAAGACCTTAAAGTTAATCCACCTTATGAAGGAGCTCAGTCAGACTGACTCTGAGACTCTGTGTAAATGTGTGAATTAACTGATGTCTGCATAGTAAAAACTGTTGCCACGGCTAACATTAGCTTTTGTTTTGGTTCAACAGCTTAATGTGACCTTTGACAGCTGCACATCGTCCTCTCCAGCTACAGCCTAGTGTTTGTGTAGAGCGATATTTTAAATATAAAAATGTGTTTATATCGTTTAACTATCAGTGTGGCTGGTGTATCTAAACATGCAGCACAATGTCAGACAGCACCTCCCATCATCGCCACATCAGCATTACAGAGAAACAGTCAGTAAATCTTGCTCCATCCAGCACCACAGTGACATATATGTGCTGGGTGGTGGTGGGTGGTGATAGCCACTGACAGCAGAGATGTGTGCTTACATGTTAGGAAGAGCTTTCTACATCGCTTAGTGCTGATCTGCTATTTTCAACATCTCTCTGTGCGACTCACACAGAGAGGGATCAGGTGGTGCTGACGTAGTTTGATCATCTGCAAGGTGTCAGAGCAACTCTGCTTACCTCTGCTTCACCAACACTGTTTCTCTCTCTGTGCGACTCTGCTGGGGAGACACTGGTCAGGTCGCTTGGAGAGCATTTAGGCGTTTGAGTTTTCAGTACTCGTGTGTAACACCAGTGTTTCCAGGTTTTTAGGGGGGCTCAGCCCTCAATCATGATGCTGTGCAGACGATGCTTTGCAATTGCTATTACAATGTTACCTTTTAAAGAAACTCATTTACCTGGATGACCTGTTGTAGTGTCTAACAATTCAGAATGCATGATCACAGATTTCAGTATAATACACCAGCTTTAAGGTGGAACCTTTAGTTATTAAATCTGAGCCAAAAGCTTGATGTTCAGTTCCATGTTGAAATGGATTTTCCAAAAAAGTTTAAGAATAATTTGTAATAAAGCAGATGAAGAGAAACTTGCACAACATTGTTTCAGTCTCCATTGTCCACCAAATATAGTCATTAAAGCAGCATTAACCAACACAGACACTTGAAAGTCTCCCTGTTAGGATGCCTGGGTCGTTGACCCAGGGTTTTTGAGTTTATTATATTATTTATCATTTCTAGTCTTTGTTTCTTTGTTAGAGTTCTTTCTTATGGTTTATGTCTCTGTGTAATCCTTAGTTGCTGTCTCCCCTGTCTGCTATATCCCCGTGTCCAGTCAGTGTCTGTCTGCCCTGGTCCCACGTCTCTGTCCCCTCTGTTGTAGTGCCTGCCTGTGAGTCTGTGTCTGTAAGTTCAGCCTGTGTTATGTTTCCTGTTTTATTTTGAAGGTCCATGTCTTATGTTAATGTATCTGGTTTTGCTTCCCCTTGTCTCGTTAGGCCTGATTTGCCCCAGCTGTGTTTCCCTCCTGTTACTCGTTCCCTGATTGCTCCCTCTGTGTATTTAAGCCCTGTGTTTTCTTCCATCCTTGTTGTGATCTACCCTCATTCATGCTGTGTGTTCTTTCTTTCTTTCTTTCTTTCTTTCTTTCTGCCTTTCTGCCTTTCTGCCTTTCTGCCTTTCTGCCTTTTTGAGTTTTGTTACGTTTTGCTATTTATTTGTTTAGGATCCTAATAAAGATGTCCTGTTGTGTCATGTCAATAAACTTTAAGTTTGTAGCTGAGCTCCATGTGTGAGATCACTCTGAATCACTGAGTTACAGAGTACTGAATTATAATATCAGTGTAACTACTGGTGAGATAACGAGGTGCTGTTGCAATTTGACTCCGTTATATTCTCATCACTGTGAATATAAGTGAGTAACTGCATTGAGGGTTATTTAATTATAGCAGGAAAATAATAACATTGGTCATTTTTCAACATGTACTTCAGAGTGGTTTGGTCCTGCCATTTCATAAATTATGCATTCTTGACTCCTTTCCTCACATCTTAGTTCCTACAAACACTGATGTGAGTGCAGGAGTCAAAGAAAAAAATAACACATCCTGAAGTTTGACACAAATGCAGAGATTTGTTATATTTGTTATAATCTGGCAACGCATTTTCTAATATGGGTTTATGAAGGTTTTCACACATTAACACCATTAAACTGTTTTTCTTTGGTTTTCATTACTGAGAGGATTTTCTGATTTAATGATCTGCATCTTTCATCTCACAGGTGCACAACTGAAACCAGCTAACAGTATTCAGGCCCCGCCCACAGCACCACAACAGTCTCTACACAGCATATGATGATCTCAGCTACAGCCCAGAGACCTAATCTGCCCACTTATACTGTAACTCAGCTACAGATCTGACAGGTGTTCTGTGGTGGAGATGTCACAGCACACCTGAAATCTGGACCACACATTAACGACCTGTGGCTGAACATAGGAAACAGACTCAAACTGAGTCAAACAGTTTCCTGAAGTCTGTGATCCATTCATGAAATTACTGTTCAGTCAGATGAACAAAAAAAAGGCACAAACCTGCACAACACACACATATCTTCTCACACCTTGGTGAGTGCATCTAATTGACGTAATGCTTTCCCAGGCCGCTGACTGTAACCATCAAAAGTGAATGACTAAACCTAACCCTGACCTAATTCTAACCCTGAGACTAAAACCACATTTTGAGTCTCAAACATGCCTTCAAGCTTGTGGGGACGGGCATTTGGTCCCCACAAGAATGGTGGCACGACAATTTTCTGTCCTCATAAAGATGTCTAAAAATGTACACACACACACACACACACACACACACACACGCACACACACACACACACACACACACACACAGAACCAAGTTTCCTTTGGTCACATATGAAATGTGAGTCCGAGCTTCAGCTACACAACAACACACACAGCAGCTGATTGTAACATGAGCTCATCTGAAAGCCACCAAGAAGAATCCAGAGATTTGAAAGTTGCTGCTTTGGATTGTTAGTTTGATGTGAATCAGAATCCAGTGTTTGATGGAAATCTCCTCCTGCTGCACTTCAACACATTAAAGAGAGAGAGATGAAAGAAAAGCTGATGATGAGAGCAGAGAGAGGAAGGTGTACTTACCGTGCAGGAGGATCACAAACACCACAAACATCTTCATGTTCCTGTCAAACTCAGAGACTCTTTAAAAGCCCTTCAGGACATCAGCTCACAGCAGCTTCACTTTCCTCTGCTGATCATCTACTGACACTCTCACACTGCTTCACTGTCACAGCTCAGAGTTCAGCTTCACACTTTGTTAAAGCACATCTGTGGAATGAAGTCCGGCCGGCCACAGATCACTTCTGAGGAAAGAGGAGGACGTCGGCTTTCCTCGTAGTTTCACGCCCGAGCGCTCCGGGTGGAGGCGGCTGCTGCGGCCTCACCCTGACACGCACAAAGCTCCGCCTTCAGTCCTGACGCTGAAACATCCACTGTAGCTACAATGATGCAGATGTGACCCTCAGCAGCTGGATTTCCTCTCCATAGATGTGTTTCCATGCAGATCATGGACATAAAGCAGCTCCAGGATGAAGAGTGTGAAAGAACTTCTTCCACTACAGTATTCATTACAGCACTGTGGCACTCCACAAACCCTCACACTGTCTCAATCCCTGTTTCCAGTTTGACTGAGAGAAGGCCTGAAGCTCAGCCAATCACAGGACAGGAAGTGATCAGCTGACACAGTGATTTGAAGCTGTCAGGGTGAGGCTGCTTCATGCAGGTGTGAAACTATGAGGAAGCTGAACGCCTCCTCTTTCCTCAGCAGTGATCTGTGGCAGTCTGCCATCATGTTTGGCTGCTCACACTAAATGTGACTCACTGAAAGTAAAACTACACGTACACAGGTGTGTGTCAGGTATATTTAATTTTCTGTCAGGGACTGAAACTAACAAATATTTTCAGACACAGGAAAATTTGTGGAGGCAAAAATGTGTCTTTAAATGATCTTTAATCAAGTTTGGATTCAAACATTTGTAAAATACTTCACGTTATTTTTTATTTGTGTCTGGATTGAGGCACAAATGATTTTGTTTGTATATCTTAGTTTGTGCCTGATGATCACATCATACACAGCTGCAACTCTCAGAAGCCAAAATTCTTTCTGCATTATTTGTTAGATTTTTACGCACCAGTCTACCGTTGTTTACAGCTCTGTCGACCGCTGTTGGGTTTTTTTGGTTTTTTTAAATGACCTCCGACAAGAAAGCCTCGTTTCTGCTGTTTAATACAGGAGAAATTTAAATTTTTTAAAATGATGCCCAACTGCAAAACGCTTGGCTGTCTCTAATAAAACCTCTGTAACTTTACCTGATGCTGCTGAAGAGAAGCAGAGTAATGTTCATATGTTGATTCATGGTTTTCTTCAGTTTTTGTTCTACTGCAGAATATTTTTAAGGTTGTCAGGCCAGGAAAATCTCCTTCATGTTTTTCTGTGTTTTAACCTCAGTTACTTTGACACGAAGACATCTGCTGTGATGTTTACACGTCTCATATAGTCTCACATGTATCAGTACTGAAAAATGATCAGAATTATAATATTTCTGACAGTCTGAGGCAAAATTGAATCGAATTGAATAGGGGATCAAACGTTATCAGATAATGAGCCACATACAATCAACTCAGAGCCCACTGAGAGTAAAAGAGGTAAAAAGTGTATACATTTGGAAGAGAGCGGCTTGACCACTTTCCCTGGCTAAGATACAGTAAAGCTGACAGCATGATGCACTGAATTTACTGTGGTGAGTGTGGAAAGTCTGTATGGACAGCAATTTAAAAAGAAAAGTGCACATATAAAACTGAGGTGTTAAAAATTTGGGTGCGCCTAAGAAAAAAAGTTGGTAGTTGCACCAGTGCAACCATGGCAAAAAGTTAGTGTAGAGCCGTGTAATTAATTTACATAATGTGAGGAATAAAACTCTCCTCTTCTCCAGAGTTGGGCAGTAAGTACTTAAGTACAATTTTCAGGTATCTGTACTTTACCTGAGTAGTTTTTTCTAACTACTTTTTACTCCCTACAATTTTAAACACATATCTGAACTTTCTACTTCTTACATGTGTTGGGATTTTCCCAAGTGCATCATTACTGCTTTTGCTATAATGGTCATATTTTATTAGAAGTTTATTAGGAGTTTTTATTTTGAGATATTAGAATCAGAACAGAAAAGAAAAAGAAAGAAAGAAATTAGTGAAGAAGTTTAAGACGAGAAGGAAAAAAACACTGAGGATCTGCTCCAAACCTGCCTAAAAACCAAACAAACAAAACAAAAACAATCAAACACACACACACACACACACACACACACACACACACACACACACACACACACACACACACACACACACACACACACGCACACACACACGCACACACACACACACACACACACACACACACACACACACACACACACACACACACACACAACAAAACCAGACAACAGAGAAACCGCAGCCATGGTGCTGAAGTCACAGGGAGCCTCAGCAAGGAGCCTGCAGGATCCCAGCAGCCGGCTGTGCCAGAGCAGAGCGCGCCACAGGCCCAGAGATCTGAGACCCAAAGACCTCCTCACCCCCAAGCAGGCGTCTGACATAGCCAGTGGGACCAGGCCCCACCAAGCAGCCATTAGCCAGCACACACCCAAGCACCAAGAACCACCAACTCACCAGAGGATGGGGCACCAGCCACCAACAGACAGAGTGTGGGGGAAAATAGTGTCAGTTTTGATAGTTTATCAGAGATTTCCATCATGAATTCATTGTGGAAACTGAGCACAAGTTAAAGACCAAACACAACTAAATGTGTTTATCATCCAAATATAAAAGGGTGTTATAATAATATGTGGCGCCTGTTAAAACCTGCCTGGTGACAGATGACACTGACAGTAATCTGCTGATGATTGAACTGCAGATTTAATGCAGGAATATTTCCTGTTTGAACTCTTCAGGGACCCGTGTATTTCCTGAGCAAACACTCTTCTCCTCATGCTGCTGCTGTGCTGGCAGCTTTAAGATGCAACAATAAATATTTCTATTGATTTGCACAGAAAGCTTTGAAAAAGCAACAGAACAATAAAAGCAGCAGCAGCTCTGACTGTGTTCATACCAACTTAAATATGTCAAAGTCAGGTTTCTGTTTAAAACACTGAATGTTTGAGTTACAAATACACAGATTTAACTACATTAACTTAACTGTGGTGTAAAAACTGGATTCATTGACTGCTATGTAGCAAACATAGAGCTCAGTTTAACACACAGAGTAGAAAGGTCTGTATAAGAATGAAGCTGCTGATGCAGGACTGTACACATGTTCCTGTTTAGAGGCAAAGTCGCCCTCTACAATGTAGCAACAGGAAATAGAAACATAGTTTTATTTTCCTTCTTTTTCTTCTGGTTCAAGCTGAATACAGTTAGAATAAAAAGTTAGACTAAAGTTTGTACTCACATATACTGATATGATTTTATCATTATGTTAATACAGCACAAGGGTCAGTTAGCTTTGCACAAAAATACAAACATTGTTCCAACTTCCTGCTCTGACTCGGCCTCAGGATGTCTAGAAGCAAGAATCAAGCGCACCCAAAGGAAGCAAGCGCACCAGTGGTCACGTGCTCAGCACACAGAGTGGGAATGACTGAAGGAGCTGCTGTGACGCAGCTATGATGCAGTTTTGTGTGACTGAGTGAGTTGATGAATCTGTAAGTGTTCTTACTTTGGCAGATTCATTAACATGATGCTGATTATAATCTGGCTGTAATCTCCTGCAATGACCACAATCAGCGGGATGAGGAATAAAGGACTTTTCTATGGTTTCCTTTAACTGTTGCTAGCTTGCCATATTTATGCCTCACCAGGGCTCGCAAAATCGCTAGCCCGACGTCCCGGGGCTAGCGATTTTTCCAGTCGGGCTACCAAAATCTATCTCTGCCCTGCCCGTCGGGCTATCATAGGAAGGAAAAATATATGTCAATGCTTTTGCATTCTTTCAGAAATGTAGCTGGGTAATTATGTCATTGGCATCGGTGAGCCACTGTCAATATGTGACATATTGAAATCGCGTTTGAATTTGCGTTTGAATTTGCGCTTGTCTTTTGCTTTCACTTTGCAATCGCGCGAACTGTGTATAGAGAGCGACAGCACTGATTGGTGAGTGATGATAATTTGTGCACCAATTCCTCTGACATCGTCTTATCAATCGTTAGCTTACTATGCAAACATGACAAGTGAAATCTCCCGCAGCTTAAACATGTGAGAGGTTGATCGCGCAGAGAATCGCTGAGCTTATGTGAGTGCGTGTGTAAAAGCAGCAGGATATAAATTTTAGTTCTGCTGAGCCAAATAAGACAGGTCAGAGTGAAGAAGTGACAGCCAAAGAAAAGCTTACCACAAAACGGAGACGTTATGACAAATCAGACTATGAGGCAAAAAGAAAGTGCAGCTTTATGGTTTCATGGACAAAAGAATTTCTGTGGCTGCAATATGACGAGCTAAATAACCAGGGCTGCACATAAGTGGTCCGCAGGTGCGCATTCGCTGTCAACATAAAAAACACGCACAAGATATGAAGTTGCAACGCGTGTTTGCGTACATAGGATTTTCTGGAGGAGGACAGACATTTGTTTAGAACTCTTAAAGATGTCGAAGAAGTTCCTTTAAGCAATTACTTTGGTGTTCCTTTACCTCCAAAGAAATGTCAGGAGTCCGAACCACAAAAGAAGCGCGTATTCTCGAAAAAGTGGTTGCAGGAGGTGAGCTGGCTTCAAACAAATGATGAACGCACAGAGATTTGGTGCAGAATGTGCCGTGAAAATCCCACTCTAGCGGACAAAAACAGTGCCTTTTATATGGACGCAAACGCGCGTTGCAACTTCTTATCTGGTGCGCGTCTTTTATGTTGACAGCGAATGCGCACATGCGGACCACTTATGTGCAGGCGTGTAAATAACATAATGTTCTGCCGGGTGTGTTGTTGGTTTTCCCTCGATTTCTGAGTCGACAAGCGCCTTTGTTACTGGGACCAGTAATTTTAAGAAAGGCCCCCATTAGAACCCATGAGAAATGCAAGAAATGCATTATTGCTCAGTCTGCAATATCTTTCCCAGAACAAACACCAATTGCAAATAACATACTAAAAATAAACCTGAAAAATCTGTTTAGAACAGCTACTATGTTGCAAAGAGTGAACTACCACTGGCAAAATTTAGCAGTCTTTGCAAACTTCAAAAAGCAAATGGCCTAGATCTTGGTTCCACTTGTCTCTTACCCATGACTTCAGTGGAAATTTCAAATTCAGGATCTGACACAGACTGATTCATGTCCTACACAGTTCTTACAAGTTCATAGAAATTTCTGTTCAATTAGAACCAAGTATTTGAGTTGATGATTGTAATTTTTATACAATGTTGTAATTTGTTTTTCAAAATTTTATGATTAATGTTTTGTTTCCTTTACAATATTATACTTTAATGTATAATATTGTAACGGAAACAAAACATTAATCAAAAAATTGCTCTCTTTTTTATTCGGGCTACTTAAATTTATTTTGGGCTACCAAAAACTGAAGAGTCCCTGCCCGAAGGGCTACCAGGGATTTTGAAATTTGCGAGCCCTGCTCACTATTAGCAACTTGTAAGACATGTGCTATTTAGCCAATTCTGGGTCTGCAGTGACCCCTTGTGGACATTGTGAGATGTTGCTTGTGTTGAGTAGATGATGTGTTGTGATTGTTTTCCTAGTTATCTATGACTCTGCTAATTATAAAATTGCCCATTTCTGTTTCCAGAAAACCATGTTTATAGTCACACGTGCTGTTTACTATAAAACAAGAAGTTCAAGTTTGGCTGCACCGAACTCAGATTAAGCCTCACAAACATTTTCATGTAAACAAATCTTTTGTGGGACTTAATTAAAGACAATTAACAAACTCCTGGACTGCTGCAGTCTCTCTGACAGAAGACTTAGACCAGACTTGTGTCCCCAGTATAAATATATTTTACAAACATCCTTCAAAGAGCTACTTTTTACTTTTACTTCAAGTACATTTCAGAGCCTCTACTTTTTACTTTTACTGGAGTAAAGAAGTTGAATCAGTACTTCTACTGGAGTATTTTTAATAGTAGTATTTGTACTTCAACTTAAGTACTGAATGTCTGTACTTTGCCAACTCTCCTCATGTCCTGATGTGTTTACCTGTCCAAGCTGCACAGGTGAGTCTGACTCTGTGAGCTCAGCAGGATTCAGCCTGAAGCCTCTGCAGTGAGACAGCACCCTGACCCTCACACTCAGCTTTTTATTCTGCTTCTTATTACACTTAATGGTCTGTGTTTGATATGTGACTCACTTATATATTTCTCATTGTTTTAATCCACAGCTCAGACTGTTCTTTTAAATTAAACCAATCATTTCCTCCTCTTGCTGTCAGTGTGGTTACTGAACATGAACTCTGATCTCTGAGTGAGAGCAGCACAGACTGAATACCAGGATAACAACCTGACATACTGTTTGGTTTTTACATGTATTATTATTAGGGCTGTCAGCATTAATGCGTTAATGTGGTCATCACGATTAACGTGATTATAATTTTTAACGCATTAAAGCCATCAGGAGTGCAGAATGTAATATAATAATTAGGGCTGTCAGCGTTAACACATTAAAAGAGGCTAATTCATGTCTGCGTTAACTCATTTACACGAATTAGCCCGCGTTAATGCACTACTCACTCAACAAAGGCCAAAGCAGACCCTGGATGGGGCTCAGCCAGCAGGGGGGCTTCTGCAGTCTTTGGACAAACTGCCCAAAATGCAGTGACAGAGACATTTCAGGGATTTTGAGTCAGTCTGCGCTTCAGATGGGTTAATTGTAAATCGCGTTAGTCATGATGATGGCATTAACGCGTTAATGTGGCTTAAATACGCTAATGCTGAGTAACTCCTTAGTAACGCTTGGTCTGCGTTAACTCGTTAATGTGAATTAGCCCGTTTTAACGCGTTAACACTGACAGCCCTGATTATTATATTCTTTTTTTTGCCTGTCCCGTCCGGCAGTGTAGCTGCACAGGACAAGACGAGAATGAGAATTATTGTCTGAAGTCCAAAAAAATGCCCAACAGAATTATTTTTCCAAGTGCATCATTACTGCTTTTGCTATAATGGTCATATTTTATTAGAAATTTATTCAAATTTTTTATTTTGAGTTATTACTATCAGAACAGAGAAGAGCGTCTGAAGAAAAGAAAAAGAAAGAAACTGGTGAAGATGTTTACAGAAGGAGAGGGAGAGAGAAATAGAGATGGAGAAAAAACACTGAGGATCTGCTCCAAACCTGCGTAAAACACACACACACACACACACACACAAACACACACACACACAAAACAACAACAGAGAAACCGTGGCAACAACCAAGATATGTACAAGTACCAGTAAATGATAACATTAAATGTTACTGAGCAGCACACAGGACTACATGATATGTTTAGAGGCTTCAGCCAACCAAGATAGTGTGTCTGTGAGTACGTGTGTGTGCACCTGTGTGTGTTCGCTTGTTTTCAGACGGTTTCACCATGTAAATGTCTAATAGTGGGTATGTGGAGCCATAGTGGTAGATCCTGTGTTTGTGTATCAGAGCCTGTGAGCAGTCATTGAACCAGCAGCACACATGCTTCATTCCAGCTTAAATGGGAAGATAAGATAATAAGATAAGATAATAAGATAAGATAACCTTTATTAGTTCCACACATGGGAAATTTGTTTTGTTACAGCAGTGGACAGTGCAAAGTTACATAGAAAAATTAAAGAAAAAACACTGGAATAATATATCCATAAGATACTGTACACAATAGAACAGAATAAAATAAAATACTATATACAATCGAATAAAATAGAATACAAATGCTATATACAATATGAGTATAATACAACAATGTGAGAAAGAGTAGTGCACTTAGTGTTATTGCACATGTGTGGATGTGTGTGTTTGATCAGTTGGAGTCTTTGTTGTGGAGTCTGACAGCAGTGGGGAGGAAAGACCTGTGAAATCTCTCCGTCCCACACTGTGGGTGCTGCAGCCACTGAAGGAGCTGCTCAGTGCTGTCACAGTCTCCTGCATGGGGTGGGAGATGTTGTCCATCAGGGATGACAGCTTAGCCACCATTCTCCTGTCACTCACCACCTCCACTGGGTCCAGAGGGCATCCTAGAACAGAGCTGACCCTTCAGATCAGCCTGTTCAGTCTCTTCCTGTCCCCGGCAGAGATGCTGCCGCCCCAGCAGACCAGACTTTAAGTGACTTGTCAGGGGAACAGTGGTTTAAATCACCATGGCGTGGGTCATTACCATCACAGGTGTGACTTGCCTCACCCTAACATGTGACCTGCTGAGGTCACCTGACTGTGAGTGGGTGTTGAGGCGTCTGGGAAAGATCTCAGACTGCATTGTAGGTGGCAGACAGTTGGTGTCATAAGCCCCGCCTCTGTTCAAAGATGGCCGTTCACAGTGAACATAGATGCTTCTTTCACTCCTCTTTCAAACCATCTGTCTTCTCTGTCTAAAATGTGAACATTGGCATGCTTGAAAGAGTGACCTTTGACCTTTAGATGCAGACGGACAGCCGAGTCTTGTCCTGTGGAGGTGGCTCTTCTATGCTGTGTGTTTATGAAGTGGCTGTTTGGTCTCTCCAATGTACACTGTGAAAAAATTCCACAGAAAAACAGAAAATGTCCTGGTAATTTTCTGCTGGTACATTTTCGTTTTTTTTAAGTTGACGGACTTTTCTGTAAATGATAAAACAGAACATTCTCACCTTCACAGGATATTTTCTGTATCATTAAATTATATTTTCCATTAATAGAAAAATTCAAAGTTCTGTTTATATTACTATTTCTAAGCACTTCTTTTCACTGTCATTAAATATAGTTCTTTATATCTTTAAACGTACATTTCTATGCAATTACAACCTAATACACCATGTGATACATTTAATACACCATTAAAACTTTTTAAACTAATCTGTGCTTAGTACACAACAACATTGGTACAATTAATGTTAAATATTCTTTTATTGGTAAATGGCCTGTATTTGTATAGCGCTTTAGTTAGTCCCTATGGACCCCAAAGCACTTTACACTACATTCAGTCATCCACCCATTCACACATAGGTGATGGCAGCTACAATCACAGGCATGCAGGCCCACACACTGTGATTGGATGGTTGGGACACATGCAGACTCTGATTGGCTGTTCTCTTCTTTGAGCTGAAAAAGAAGTCTCATAGTAAAAACAAAACAAAACAGGAGTGACAGAAAGAAATGGGGAAAATATTTTGACAACTTTTATTTTTCATTTGTTTCATCACTTATACAAAAACCTTTTCTTACAGAGAGGAGACATTTAAAAAATCATAAATCTGATATATATCGCACACACACACATGCCTTGTTTAGGACGACAAAGCATCATATGCACAGAGTGTTTTTAACACAACAACAATCCAGCTTTATTACCTGTCACATACAGGATCACACAGAGTACAACATGCAGTGAAATGTTTTGTGTCCGTGTTGTGGACAGGCTGCAGACGTAGCCGAGCCATTCCAGGGCCTTTTGTTTGTAGCATGAAGGGTCTAGCCAGGACCCTTACTGGATACTGGATGGGAATCGAACTTGCGACTCCCGCTCCAAGGATGTGTAGTCTTACCACTACACATCTTTTTTGTTTTTTAAACAAACATTCTGTTTGTGTGTTTTCTCAAACAGGAGACATTAAGATGTTTATGGTTGTCAGAAAATCAGCTGCAGCTATCCAGATAAAAACGGACACATGAAGATGAGGTCACTGTGAAAACACACAAACATAAAAGAAAATCATGTGCACACCTTTGATGGAGATTGATCAAAAAGTGAGCAGCCTGTTGTGCAGCATCAGCGTGTTTCCATGAATGAACCACATTCTGTGGATGTTGGCTGCGCTGGACATCAGGAAACCAGAAACAGGAACCTTATAAATGCTAAAAAAAAACAAACACCCCCCCCCCCCCCCCCCCCCCACTGTATCCTTCTGAAACATCTTAGACCTCGATGGTCATGTGACCACAGAAGTATTCAGGGAGTCGGCATTTCTCAGACTCAACATCAGCGAACAAACAAAGAAAAGAAGTTTTGGTTTAATCGCTGAATCTTATCACAGAGTCTCGGCTCCTCTTATCTCTCTGGGCTGGTGAGGGCGCACCAAACATCAGCTTCAAAGAATTCACTGCCTCCTAAAAACTGTTTCAAAAAAGAGAAGAAATCAGGGACAAAGCTGAGGTCAAAGGTCAGAGATAAGGAAATAAGCGAAGATGCAGTGAGCTGGAAAACTTGTGAGCAGCACCGACGTTATTGGACTTCCTGCTCCATAAATCTGTTTGGTCCTCGTTTCCAAAAGAAAACAGCTTATTAAATAAAACCTCATGAAATCAAATCACTTCTATTCAATGTTTGTTATTTTTTAAGTATTTCTTTATATTCATGAAGGAAACCTTCAGTGATGTCCACCAGTAAAATGCTTTCATGTGTATTTAGCTGTGAGTGCAGACAGACCTGCAGGCTCGTGTTTGTGGACATGGTACTCTGCTGATTCTGAAATGTTGTTGCACTGCTCGCCTTAGGCTTAGGCCCCGCCCTGCTGGGTACGACACAGGCCCCGCCCTGCTGGGTACGGAGCAGCCAGAGCTAATATAACATAATAATGGTGAGCATAGTCTCTGAGTCAGGACGTCCCAACAACATATCCTGAACTACACTGTGGATCTAATGGAGGCCATGGAGGGAGATGCTTTTCTTTCCTGTCTCTCACAGAAGAAGGAGCAGAAACCAGGCGAGGTCAGACTGAACAGGGAGGAGTCACAGCAGACTGTGTGGTTCTGGGAGAAGACGGCCATAATGATCTTTGTTACTGTCACATGAGCTGTACGGCCCAATGAGGGTCATCCTTGGTGTGAGGCAGACTGTTGTGTCACACTGCGCTCCAGTGCTGTGAACTTGTCATTTCAACTGCTGCAGCAAATTAAATCTTTTTAAAGGACAGAAGTTTCTCCTGAATTCCTTCTGGAAAAATTGGATTTGACATTGTCCAGCTTAAGCATGGCGCTCTGAAGGAATCTGCACTTAATGCCACCATACTGTATCTCAGCCACTGCCTGTGATTATCTCACAGTCACGCTTTGATCTGCAGACACGATTCATCGTACTACAAATAACCACGGCGAATAGTTCCTCACAGGCTGAAGCGATGCTGGATTTGAAGTCCCTCTGTCCTCTCACAGTCAGTCAGGCTCTGTGGGAGCTGCTGACAGCTTCCTCTGCAGCATCAGGCTAACAGTCAGCTGCTGCCTGAGCCTGCAGACCGGTCAACACTTCAACGCTCAGAAGTCGGTGGATATGTTCCCAACAGTCAGGTCTATCCATGCCTGCTCTCACGCAGGGAACTCCAGGCTTTGTGTGAAAGACGGAGGCAGTGTTTCCTTAGCGTTGCAGTAACTGCACCTCTAAATAAACAAGCCCACTCTGCTGAGAGATGGATGGGTTTCTGGTCTCCAACACAACAATGTTCATGCTGTAGCCACACGTTACTGCTGCGTCAGCGTCCCCTCGCTTCCCTCTCGCCAGTTTCTAAACACCAGGCTGGAGGCTTTAAGATGGGACTGTGTGAGTGACTGGAGGCTTCATCCATCTGCTACATACAGCCTGTGCTCCTTGTTTCCATCTCAGATGTGCTCTTACTCCAGTCCATCTACAACCACCGTGCACTATAGTGAACTCTGCTGCAGGGTCATGTGTGCTGATCTGGAAACCGTCTGTTCCTCTTTCCTCATTTTGACTCTGATTGAATATCACAGCATCTTTACACATCTGTGCTCCAGATGTTTCTACATTTTTATTCATATGAAATATTTGGGAAGCATTTTTATTCCTAAGAAGCAAATTAAAAGTCTGTTATTCACCTCAACACACATCCTGTGTGTGTCTGTGTGTGTCTGTGTGTGTCTGTGTGTAGATCTGCAGTCATTGTTGTGCAGTGAGCTCATGTTCAGTGAAAGGTGCATTTAGCTTTAGGGTCATAGTTCACTCCCAGTGTGACAAACGTTTTGAAGCTTGTGACATGAACGTGCATCAAACTAATCAAACTAGACTATGTGGAAATAAACCGAACGCCAGCAGGTCAATGATAAAGTTAAGCCCACTTTAGTAATTAGTTCCCAAAACACAGAAGAACATCAGTAACATTAATAACTGACGCCTAACATTAAGCGCTCACACCTCCAGGTGGTTCAAGGGGACAGTTGGGGGGAAACTGGCCCCAGCAGGGCGCAGCAGCAGCACTCGTGGTTGTGAGATCAGGAAATCCAAAGCGTCCAATCAGGTCCCCACAGTTCATTCCTGGTTCTTTGCCTTTACCTGCTCTCACAAACTAAACACTGTGTTTATATAAGCTGTCCTGTCTGACAGCTTTTCACATCTGAATTATGATCTGAATGTTCTGTTGGAACAAACATGTTTGTCTTTGCAAGACCAGAAACTCTCTGCAGGCTCCTGTTGGTGCTGTTTATCTCTTTATTTATTCATTTCTATTATTATTATTGACATTATTACTCACAGCACATGTGCAATATAACACTGTGAGAGCTGACAGGCTGGAAACAGGAAACTCTTTGTGACACTGTGATAAATGAAGCCACAGCTTCAATGAAATGTTGCTCTTATTTTACACTTTGTTTGGAATCATCTGGATTACAGACGTTTTTAGATCAATCTCAACTCTGTGTTTTACTTGGACATCACATCAACATTTATGTTGCTCATTGAAACGACAGAAATATTTGAACATGTGAAACTTCAACAACATGAAGAAAAAACGTTTGTCTGTCAGATTTGACTCTTTCTAAAAGTTCATTGTTCAGCTGTTAAATTAAAGTGTGATCATCAAAAACATGGTTCAGCTTTCAGTGAGTCACATTCAGTGTGAGCAGCCAAACATGATGGCAGACTGCCACAGATCACTGCTGAGGAAAGAGGAGGCGTTCAGCTTCCTCATAGTTTCACACCTGCATGAAGCAGCCTCACCCTGACAGCTTCAAATCACTGTGTCAGCTGATCACTTCCTGTCCTGTGATTGGCTGGCTGGACTTCATCCTGCTTGCAGGGATTTGAACACTGTGGACGTCCAGTTCATCGAAGAGTTAAATCCATGGAGCAAAGATCAGCAGAGGGTTAGAGATGAGTTTGTGCAGGGATCATAAGGGCTCAGAGTCATGTGGAGTTTTCATGATGAAAATATAGACGGAGATTAAAGAAACACATTTTCACTGTTTGTCAGAAAGATTCAAAAAGGATCATAAATGAAAAAGCTCCAGTGAGTCCAGGGCCCTTCTTGTGCTGCTCTGAACCCAGAAGAACGATAATACAAATGAAACCTGGTAGATGGACGGACGTGTTGGGCCTTCCATCAGATAGAAACATGGAGCAGACATGTGGCCGGTCCATCGGCCCAAAAGGCCCGTATGCTAGATTAGCAGTCCAGCCCTGACACACAGAGTGTAAAGATAATAGTCAGGACCACAGGCCAGTTCAGACCCTTTTTAATGTTCAAGAATCCCCAGATTTTATCAGAGCACCCCTAAAAACAACCATGTTAATAGCAGTAATAATAGCATATTTCAGTGTTTCTTTCTGGAATTATCTTCAAATGTTATATTTTCTTACCTTGTCTCTTGACGACAGCACAGACAGACTCGAAACACCAGCTTCAGATGTCATCAGTCCATTCAATGGGCGTTATTAGCAGTAACCAGTTCATAGATGTGGGCCAGTAGGACCTGCTACACCTGCTAGTTTGTTCACAAGGTTGTTCTCATCCATCCAGGTGGAGGATCACTAACAGGAGGATGGGAAGACTCCAGAATCCACTCTCACTGGATTGTGGTGGAGTGTTTACAGGTAAGACCATTTAAATGGACAGCACTTATAGAGTTTATCATCCTCGTACTGACCCAGGGTCAGTGTGAAATACAATCCTAGCTGTGTGAACAAAGTCTGGCTCCTTTAATCCTGCATGACAAACCTCAGGATGCCGGTCAGCTAGAGACTTTGAAGTTTCGTAGCATTGGGCCTGATGATGGTGTGTAGAGCCTCTACTTACCTTCTACACTGTGTTTTTGTTACTAATTTATTCATAAGTTTTGCACTGTTTGCTGTTGTTTATCAGTCGGGTGTAGACAGATTTCAGAGGAGCAAAGAGGAGCACTGCTGCTTCATCCTTAACACTTTAAAGCAGAACTGGATGGAAATCAAAGGTCCTTAAAAGCTTTTTCTGCTCCCCGACCCTCAAAGCCAAACTTCACCCATGAGAGCTGACGGATACGATTATTAAAAAGTGACGTTATCAGAAACAAAGGTGAGCAACAATATTTAACATGTGCTTTTACATGACTGTCGTTTATATATCCGTCTTGTTCATAAACAGAAGTTTCATTTATCGTGTGGGACTGCTGAGTCACCTCACTTCATTCATTCTCCACACGATGTTCATTTACAGAAACCTTTCAGAGAAACTGATTTCTCTACCAAAGTGTGAACCAGTGTTTCCATAGATTACTTCTTATAGGAAGGTCAGTGTTTGTCCTGTTTCTGTTCCTCAGGTTCAGTAAATATCAAACACTTCACTCTCACATATATTTTGTGTTTGCCCTGCGATAAACTGTCCTGCTTTTGCCCCGTGGCAGCTGGGACAGGCTTCAACCCTGAAGTGGAAATGTTGTATTCCAAGTATGTAATCTGATCATTTACAAAGTCAAAGTCTCTCATCAACATGTAAGCAATGGTTATAAAAATGGGAAAGCAGACATAAACGTGACATATGAGGACAGCTACATGTAGTGTGTTTGCAGGTCTATCAGCACATAGAAGAGTTAAAGTCTGATTCAGTGAACCCTGATTGGTCCAGTCTGTCTGGATGAATTCAGTTAGCTGATCTGTGACCATTTATTCACACATTTTCTTAACTAATGATTCAGGATGACAGAGGAGCTGGATATGTTCAATAAATACACCTTACAAAAGTCAACAACAAACCTGCATCATGTACGTTGTTGTCCACAGGATGAGAACATCCAGATGATCAAAGTGGAAGACTGTGGAACATGTGAATTCATGTTTGTGTGTTCATGCCTGTGTCTTTCAGAGGAGGCTGGAGGCTCTGAAAGGCTCCCCCACCAGTTCCTGCTGAATCAAAGCAGCAAACTTGATGCTACAGGCTGCATTTTATTTAATGGTAGAAAAATAAGGTTTCATATAAGTGGGTAGCAGATGTTATTACCCATTTGGAGCCCACTTCTACTATCAGAGATTTCCTGGAGACGATGCAGAGGGCTTATGAATTTATCCTGACTAAGAGTGAAATCTGTTTGTGCTCACAGCACTTTCAGTTCAGTTAAATGTCATGTATGTAGCAGCATTTCACAACAAGTGGTCTCAACCTGCTGTCAGAATCAGACATGATTTATTCATGAAGTCAGGACCCTCAGTGAAGAACAGGCAGAGACTCTGATCAACAAGCAGGCAGAGCCTCACCGAGGAGCATCAAGCTTCTCCTCGAGGAGCCTGTCAGACGAGCAGACAGAGACTGTTTTTGTTCTACATCTTCTTCCTTTATCTCCTCCTTCTGGTCCAGGCTCCCAGTCTTTCCAGAAGAAGAGAGAAGCACCTCTCCAACACCTGCCACCACCTGTTAAACCCACAGACCAGACATCTCTGCAGTCTCTTCATCCACCTGCTGCCACCTCCCAGTCTTTAAGTCAGGGTGGCCAACATGGAAATAAGAGGAGGAAGAGTAAGTTTAGTTTTGCATCGTACGTCTTTAGATTCTTACGTTTGTTCCTAAATGAACGTCACTTCAGAAAATGATGCACATGTTGTCCTAGAGAACTTACAAACCAGTGCACAGCATTTTATTCACCAGTTATTTAGCTGTATTTTGGTGGCCGCTCTAAAATGACGATGGTTAATGTCAATCCCTGACTTCAGTTAAGAGGACTTTGTAATTCAACCTGATTTGATTGAGGCTTTAAAACTTTGTGAGGAGGCAGAATTTCTCAATAGTAGAAACACTTCAGCCTTCAGAATGATCGACAAGAAATCCAAATCACATTTGGAGAAATGTTGTTTCCACTTTGCAGAAAGTTACGAAATGTTAAACTGAAACACAAAAACTAAATCTGTGGTACAAGTTTAGTGAACCTGTACACGAGTGTTTTCTTTGGACTCACTCTGAATTACAAAGAATGGAGCAGAAGCAAAACTATCCATCAAAATGACATTTGTGTTTTAGTGCACTACTAAAGTCAATGTATTTATTATACTCCACCACTGGTGTTAAACATAAAAGCATAAAGTAATCCCCAACCTGATTTCATGTTTTTGGTGCTGTTTGTTTCAGGAAGGATATTTTCCAGTGGGTAAAATCTGGGATGACACGTGGGAGCCCACCAGTGAACTTCAGCAGCACTTTGCCTGATGTGCCGCCTCCTTCAGCCAGAGAGTCTTTTCATTGTGTTGGTCGTTTTTCTATGTTACAAACAAGTCACATATAATATCTGCAGACTGTACTTGTGTCCTGTCTGCGGGGAACAGTGTCATAAATATGTGGAGCCAAAGATCCATCCAGATACCACATTGGTCACCGACAGGATGTCGTCATTTTAAGCACTTTGATTGGTTACAAGTGTCAGACACACATTTATACCTGTTTAAATGCATTGTTTTATGCAGAAACCTGTATCTTATGTTACTTACAGCACTAGTTGTGTAATCTTATGTTGAATGTTTTCATTGTACAGCATGTTTTCTGCTACGTTCTGTAAAAAGTGAGAGCAGAAGGTGAAAAGTGCTTCTCAAACTGGCTGATCCAGTTTGAGCATCACTGTGTTAGCTGGGTCCTTCTGACTGTACTGGGGGCTGTAATCCACAAAATCAGTGACATGTTGCAGTGAATCTGACCTGAAACCAGCAACTGAGCCCATGAACTCATCACCCTGTTTGCTTTACCTTCTCAAATAAACATGTGTTTGTTTATGTATAACTGTGCAGGCTGGTGTGAATGTACTGAGTACTGTCTATAATTCCCTCGAAGCACAGGCAGACGGAAGTGGTTTTCTGTCACTGGTTTATTTGAAGACTTCTCTCCAAAGCCACCGTGAAAACTATACAGCATTAACAAAATAAAACTCAGCATAAGACACAGCAGTAAAAACACTGTACAACAAACACGATAAATAAATAAATAAATAAATACCTCGTTGGCTGCATGCTGCAAAAAGGGAATTAGCCGCCATTCTTCTGAGGTTTCCTTTAACCGTTTAACCGTGTGTAGTCAAAGTCCACTTAACATGTCTTTCAATAAAAACCATCCTTTCTGCGCGCTTACAGGTGTTTTTCTTCGTTCTACCCAAAGCGGAAACTAGCGCAACTTGTAAGCGAACTTGACTTTCAAAATAAAAGCACCAAACGTTGACTACAAAACCAAACAAAGTAATGTACAGTTTAAACAATTTACAATCATGACATGGATCTTGACAAGATAAAGAAATAATCCAAATTATATACAATGTCATCATGCCAACAGTTACACTGTCACTGCAAATATAAACAACAAACTGAAAGTTCATTGAGATGTGAGAACTTGAAGCACTTTTTTATGTTGAGACTTCCTGTTTCCATGATTATTATTTAGTGTAAAAATGAGAATTTCATAACAAACACCTTCAGACACATAATCTGTGGAAACATGCTGTAATTTAATGACCAATAAACTGAACGTCTTTAGCTCACAGTGAGGATGCATTTGGACTCTGATGTATTATGGTGCACAGATGAACTGAATAAACTTTTTAAACATGTTTTGTTACTGAATCAATGTAATGTTTTCAATGTTTCAACAATATAGAAAATATATACAGACAAAAGAGCTCTTATTACAAGGCGTTGCCACAGCTTCCTGCTCGGTCTGTTTGATTTGGGAGATTTTACACTGGATGCCTTTCTGACACACATCCAACTGATTTCTGAGCTCCTGGAGTCAAACAAGGCAACTTTTGCTTGTGAGGCAAACGTGTAAAACACTAAACTGACAAATGCTGAAACTGTAATTAGCCTGATTACATTTGCTGTTGTTTGTTCAACACAGGGCCGGATCTAGAGAAATGTTCTTCGGGTGGCCTGGAAATCAACTGGGGAGGAAAAATCAAAGCCTTTTTCTTTTTTACTATTTTTTACACACATGCAGGTGTTACATATGGTTAAATACTTCAAATACAGTAAGTGTTTCATATAAATATAGTCCATAACTTCATTATTTTCTTTAGCCCACATAATGAAACATTTCAGTTCCATAAACATGTGAATTATTTCATGTACTGTATAACCTGTATAATAAATAAATATGTAGCCCAGTAAGTATAAAATCCAGAAAGCTACACAACATTTACAAACACAAGTCTAACTTAAGTGTCACACTTTTGTTAAAATAATCACATTGTTGCTTAAATTTACACAAAATGTCAGAAATCTGTTCTGTCATGAACACGTTGGTCACCAAACATTTAAAGCTAGTTTTTCACGTTTTGTTGGGTTAATCTGGGGTCCAAAATATAATTGGACATTGTTGACTACTTTTGATTTTACATTTGTATTTCACCTTTAAATGTATTTATTTTCTCACCTTGTTTGGTCTCATTGTTTTCAGTTCAACCTCACATGTCTGAATTTACAGTTATTTTTTAATTGGCTTACTGTATTAACACAACTGATCTGAAATCACACAAAAACATAAAATCCTAGTAGTAGTTATATTTTTACTGTAAAAACCACAAACATGTTTATTGAATTATTGTCATAACTTGAAATGCAAATATAAAGTTTACATTTAAAAAACTTCAAACACTAAAAGAAGTTACACACAACTATTTATCTAAAAATGAAGTTTGTACAACCATTTAAAAATACTACTAAAGCTAAAACGAGGGAACAATCAGGTGTCACACAAATTATTTGTGCCAGTGCAAAAAATCGTTTGTCCACCACAAGACAGAGGAGAACATCACAGGGATCAACCTGCAGGCCTGACAGCAGCAGGAGTATCACTGCTCCTTCGAACGTCGGCCGAGCAGCTACTAAGAAAGGACCTGGTACAAGGTCCTCTGACCTAATGGAAACCCTGCAAAGAGGGCCTCCTCACTGACAACAGCACCCGCCAGGTGTGGAGACGTATCCAAGCCCTCACCAACTACACAGGCCAGAGTCCCCCAACCCCCGACAGCAGCCTCGAGCTCACAGATAATTAACTTTTTGAGATTTCATTACCTGGATGACTGAGCATGCATCAAGACACTGAGCAGCATGAATAAACAGTGTGTATTTGACAAAAGATTAGTGTGCAGCCAGGGTAATTCTCACTGAACAAAAGTGTTTCTACAAAATACATGAGAGCATTTTATCTGTTCTTATTTGAAAAGCTGAATAAACTTAGTGCAACAGCACAAAGACTGGGAAGAATCTGACATTCAGGGGTGAAACATTGCACTGTGTTTGAGACGCATTAAACAAAATTATATTTGCACGTCTTAAAGCAGAGCCCCGTGTTTTTAACAGTGCACTTAAAGGAAACCTGTCAGGTGTCGTTTCTCAGGAGGGGCCGACATGTTTGCGTGCATAAATGATTTAATAATCTGTTCTCCTTTCAAGCAGCCCTGCAAGACTGAAACTAAAGCGCTTCAAAATACCTCAATGAGAATGTTTACAAGGTGAGCCTCTCCAAATTACAATGAGCTTTGGAGAGACTCACCTTTCTGGAACATGTGATCACATCAGATGGTGAGTCCATCTGTCTGAAAAGGATTGCATCGATCCAATCCAGACTCACAAGGATTTTCTTTTCTTTTTACATGACCTCATATTTCTGTCAGTGGAAACCCAAACATGCTGCATGAGAGGCTCCACAATCAGCAGTGACACATGTGAGGGGACTGACTGCACATGACAGACTACAACAGACCGATGATGCAGACAAAGCTTTGACTGACTTCAAACTGACACTTTAGACTGCAGCTAGTTTAGGATGACCCTTGTTGTTGTTGTATCACAAACTTGTGGCTACAGCCTTATTACTCCCATAAACTACAGCTGTTTGTAAATGTAAGGCTTATATTAACTCAAAGATTCTGTTTCCTGGCAGGTATAGTGTGGATGCAGTGGCAGAGCCAGGAGTCAAACACAATATGGAACCAGAGGATTAACATGAAAACCACACTAACTTCATCTCTTAACACAGATTTACAGGCCCAGAGTGAAACTACCCCAGAGGAGAAGCCCTCAGAAAACCCAAGAGACAGTGTACCTAACTTTTTTATTTTCTCATTCTCCTAATTATGGTAAATTAACACGGGGAAGGTCCATGTGTCAAAAGGAGGGAAGGTCCAAAGAAATGCAGCTCACACAAGAAAAGGGATTCCAGAATTTAGCAGTTTTTCTATGATTTGTGTACCTTTGTTGGGTTTGATGTTTGTATGGGATTAGTAGAATCTAGTTTGTTACTGATTATTAGTTATATTAGTTATTGCCTAGTCGCTCGCGCTACTTAGAAAGCTTCAACCTACATCAGTGTAAAAGAAAGTGTGGAGGCAGCTGTTTGGGCTCAAATTGTGGTCATAAATAGTTTGTGCTTGTAAGTGAGACTGCGTAGTTGTGAACTAAGTTTTGTAACCTTGTAAATCAAAAAATCTGGAAATGTTATGTTTGTGCATCTATAGATGAGAATTTGTGTGTAAAAAAGATTTGTTCATAACAAATAATAACACAAGTCACATATTGTTTTTGTTAAGGTTGCACAATTCTGCACACAGTGGTGTGAAAAGTGTTTGCCTCCTTCCTGATTTCCCTTTTTTGTGTGTTTGTCACATTTACATGTTTCAGATCAAACAAATATTTACTATTAGACAAAGACAACTTGTGTAAATAGAAAATGCAGTTTTTTTAATTAAACACTGTTTGTGTCGGGTCCTTTTATCACATACTCCAAAAACTTCATTTTGTTTGTTTGTTTGTTTTTTAGCCAGTCAGAGGTCGACTTACTGGCATGTTTCAGATCATTGTCCTGCTGCCTGAGTGCTCTTAAGCTTCAGGCCATGAACTGATGGCCGGATGTTCTCCTTCAGGATGTTTACACAGCAGAACTCATGGTTCCAGTAAAGGGAACCATCTCCTGGGTCTGGGGGCAGATAGCCCCTCCAGGGGTGCTGGTGCCTGGGCCCAGGAGTATAGATTATGTATGAGGAGTGTGAGTGTGTGTACCCCATACAGTTCTGCAACTGGTTTATTAATGTTTGTCTTTATTGTAAATGTGTTGTTTTGGATTCGAAACAGCTTTAAGAGAAGAAAAATAAAATATATATACATGCTAAACATGTTACTTTGACCTCTTCTCTAAATGAAATTCAAACCTGACACAGTCTAAACAAACACACCAACAGTTTATCAGGTTTCATGCAGACGTCCAAAGAGCACAAACATCTCCAGGGGAACAAAGTGAAAATCAAACATCAGAGAAAACAGAAGAGAAGCTTCAGAGTCCAGGAGTGGAAGCAGACGACCAACAGACAGGAACTTAAAGAAATAAAAACTCAGAGGGGAGCAGAAACAGTTCAGGAGGGCATCCACAAGGTGGAGCCAAGAAGAGGAGCACTTCAGGAGAATGGACAGGCTGCTGAGTCTGTAGGCAGCAGTGGAGGCGAGGCCTCTCCAGAGGTGTAGCACACAGACAGCAGTGCAGGTGGAGACCCTTAGGAGGCAGAGGAGGAGGTCAGTGGGAGCAGAGCAGTATTCCATCAACACTGCAGTATAAGGGACCAGCAGAGGGCGGCTGAGCTGGAGGTTGAGGGCAGCGGAGGCAGCACCATCCACTGGACTCTGCTGAACTGGAAAGTGTTGCTTTTTGTAGGAAAGCTGGGAAATGGAGTCCTGGTCAGAAGAAGCTGGAGAGTGAGAACTCACCAAGTCCCTGAGCCACAGCAGCAAAACATCTACAAGCCATCATTGTTCCAGAGTCTCCTCATGAATCCTCCACAAAGCTGCTTCTGTGCAGTCTGAGCTAAAGTCTTTGAACACAGTGAATCTGCTGGATCCATGACTGCTCAGAGCATCCTGTGATGACAGAGCAGGGACTGGACCTAAAGGTTAGATTAAGGTCAACATTAGAAACTCATCTTGTGTTGGTTTGTATACAGAAGTCCAAAGAATACAAGAGAGGAACCAGGAGCACATGAGGGAGGATCACAAGGAAGTGGGAACATCAGCTTTGACAGAGAACAAAGGAAGAATCTGTGAGTCACTAACAGTGTGTTGGGCAGCTGAAGTTTCACCAGGCTTGTGTTCAGCAGTAGAAATGCTCATGGAGTAACTGTGGGTTAAGGACACAGTGGGTCTAAACACTTTTGTTGCTCTGAGGCTGCAGTGACAGTTGATGTGTGGACACATGGAGGTTTGTAATGTCTATTATACTCCCTACAGGAAGTGCCCCACCTATTGTAATGGTTCAGCCCAGATAATGTCAGCTGGGGGAGTTCAGCTCTTAGTTTTATCACCATCACATGTTCTTTATCCGTCTCCACAGCAGCACTAACTAACAGTTTGTAGCCTCAGTATCTGAATTATTTCTCACATGTTATCTCACCATGTAAACCACAGCAGCCACTGGGGACATTTACACACTTCTTCTTACAACCAGCAGATTTTACAAACACAGTTTATTAGAAAACATGTTTTACCTTTGACTGGTACATAAATATGAACATTTCACAGGTTAATGTTGGGAACACGAGACCGAACACCATCACAGATCAATCCTGTTCATTAATCACATAAAAAGAGACCAAAGAGTCAAACTGTGAGTCACAGTCAGGGCTTAAAGTGGGCCATGTTTTTATTTGATATGTTTTTGGGACGACACCTGAACGACTGCAGGTAAGTTGTGTTAGCGCTACTTTAGCATCTAGCTAGCCCTGCTGAAGAGCAGCGAGCATAAAGGGAGGAACGTTTTTGAAGTGTCAGCTAATTTCAAATGCAGCGTTTCTATCAGCTCAACAAACATCAGCAAACACACAAACTGTTTGTGTGCAGTTTGTCTCACAGTGTGTTGCAGCTAAAGGTCCAGCTGCTGTATTTCACAGGGAGAGAAAGAAAGAAAAGCTGCTGTAGGAGAGGAACCCAAGCTTTGGCATCGCTCTGAAAACTATCGCTGATCCTTTTACTCGCTGGCTTTCAAATCAAAGCTGGAATGAAATTTGTGGCGTTTGCAGGATCGAATCAATCACACAGGATCAGGAGAGAAGACAGCAGAGCAGCTGATTTTACACCTGAAGATAAAACTGTAATATTAGAAACATGAAGATATTACACACACAATACAGACTGCAGCTCAGACAGCTGCTGGACAGATGTGTGTGTGTGTGTGTGGTGGTGGTGTGTGTGTGTGTGTGTGTGTGTGTGAGTACTTTAACTCCTTTATTTCACACAGACAGCTTCAGCATTTGTTCTGCTTTCTCTGCTTTTATTTGAATGTGACAGAAAAACAAGTCACAAGTCTGGGCCTAACCACGCCTTTGGACTTCTTCTTCATTCCAATGAGATTTACATTTCAGGGAGTTCCCCTGGAAAAAGAGCCATTTTGAAAGCTGTTTGCTGACTTCATCAATAATCTGCTTCAATCATCCAGATGAGAATCCTGAGAATGGAGCAGCCCTGATAGCAGCTCATAGGATCACAGTGTTTTTCATTCAGCTGGTTGATTTCACAGGTTAGGAGGTGAACAATCTAACTGTGCTCCTCCTTCCACCTTTGGACCACTCATTTAGTGACAGCCAGGATGTGACAATCAGCTGTGACACAGGAAAACATGAGGTGGGAAACTCTGGAGAAGATCTGCTTTTCTCTACAGGGAGGCTCGCACATCTAATCTGCTCACCATCACTCAACTCACTTCAACAACATGCTGACTCAGTCATTTCTGCACAGTTTCCTCATGTTACAGCCCTGACTTCAGTTCAGCTGAGGAGGAGATGAGGGAGGAGAGAGCAGTGGTGGAGGAGGCAGATAAGGAAGAAGAGGAGGAGAAGATCCAAAGAGGAGGCAGGGGGAGAGGCTCAGGAACAGTTAGATCAGAGACTTTGAGCCATCATGGACTCCCACTCCTTCCATCCAGCCCTGTGTGGATCAGCAGCTCCAAAATGTCTGCTCACTCATGTTCTTCCTGTCTGTGCTCTTCTTTCATTTCACTCATTATATATGAGCTGCTCCTAAATCACACTGGATATGGATTTTCTGTCCATCCACACTAATTCTCTTCATCCTCACCTGATTGTTTGGATGCTCTTTGACAGCACATTGAAAATCCTCACAGTGACTTCTATTGCCACACTGACTGGACACATACAAAGTTGAAGGCTTCATGTGTTTGGCACAAATAATACTTTGGTAGGTCTGAGTTGTGTTTTGAACCATCTCTCAGGACCAAAGTCTTTTTGCTTCCTTCAAAAAGAGCTGAAGGCTTTTTACCTCACAGTTTGTCCTTTGATATTATTGGATGATGGACTGTGGGAAACACAAATGTGCACTTCTTAATGGCTCATATGTGCTGTGAAAGAGCTCTTTGTGATCTTGAAGCTTTTCAATAGTTTTTCTTTGGCTGTTTGTAAAGTTTTCTGTGTGAACTCTCAGGAATCTGGAGCAGTCTAATAGAAGTCTACTGGGGTATAGAGGGAGGAGCTTCTGTCAGACTCTTTCTGATGAGGAACTGAAGCCGCTCTCATGGTCTCATCAAATCATCAGACTCTGCTGAGAACAACAGTCATGTGACCTCTCAGAACAAACAGCCTGTTAGTTTCCTGCTGCCTCCATCACTCACTTTCATTCACTCTCAATCACACCAACATGTTAAAGCAGCGCTATAGCTCACCTGGCTGAGCAGGTGGGCTGAAGGCGGGGCTTACTACAGGTGCCTGTGTGTCCCTCACTCTCTCCCCACTTTCCTGTCTACTCTCTGCACCTATATAATAAAGGCAAACATGCCTCCAATAGAAACCTTTGCAAACACAAAGTCCCACAGCAGCCCCGTGTTCTCCGGCTAAAATGAGAGTTTTTGTCAGTGGAGTCTGGTGGCTTTAACCACACAAACATTACAGCTGCGCTCAAATATCACAAAGAGCTGTGACAGCAGAGAAACACATGAGCATCCTCCAAATATCATCTAGAAATAGAAATGTGTCCACTGTGGGACGTGTGAGGCTGACATTAATATGTCTTAAAGTGGGAGATGAAGAAATGACTCCAGGGCCCAAATCATGGAGACAAACATCAATCCACACTTCACTTTGTTTCCTGTCTCTAAAGTGGGAATATTTCAGTGTGATGAACAAACGGCCTCCAACAAATGAAGCTGATTTCCTTTTCCTGTCTTTTCTCCAGCGGCCTCAGCTTCTTCCTCTTTCCCCTGTCTTCTTCTGCAGACGCTCCTCTGTAGCTTCAAGCTGTTTCTCTTTACAAGGAGAGCTACAAACCTTTGCATCCAGCCACAAACACCCCATGGGCTCCTCTGGATCATCACACTCAGCATTTTCACAATAAAAGCCTCGTATTTATGGCTGCTCCACCCTGACATGTGACAACATCCAAATGACTGGATCAAAGTGTTTGAATGATCTCAGCAGCTTTAAAACTATTGATATTTATACATTTACATTGATTTGGACTAAACTAACAAAACTATTGATTTGATCCAAACTCACATCATGCCAGAGGCTTTTATTTTGAAGGTAGGATCATTTTAATGGTCTTCTTAGTTCATTTAAACACACAGTTGCTCCGCCTGACATTTTTGGCTTTTAGATCAAAACATCAAAGAATTTATTTTATTTGAATGAACTGAAAATAGATTCAAACTAAAAGCTTTTAGAGAATAAACTCCTGCATGACCTCTGACCTTTGCCCTGTATCTACAGCACTGACCTCTGACCTTTGACCTCTGACTTTCAGCTCACTTGTTTCTTCAGCAGGATGTTTCCCTCCCTGCTGTAGACGGTGCAGGTGTAGGTCCTGTTGTCTCCATCTGTGGGGTGTTTCAGGGTCAGACTGAGGTCTCCAGTTCTCAGCAGGTCTTCATTCATCTTCGTTCGGTCTCTGTAAACCTGGTGCTGTTCTTCAGGCTGGTCAGAGCCGTTCTCATACACGTGGACCTTCCTGTTATAGTAGTAATTGTCCATTCCACTCCACTTTAGCGTCTTCAGGCAGGTGAAGTGTGGTGTTGAAGGGCAGCTGCACAGACTCCTACCCCTGAATCCACCTCCACCTGGGGCACTGAGAGGACAACAAAGCACAACATGAGCTTGGATGGAGACATTTGTGTTGCCTCTAACAGGCTGAATGCTGCTGCTTCACTGGGAGCTCACTGTTAGATAGAAAGTGGTCAGTGTGAAGAGGAGACGCAGCAGAAAGATGAAGACTGACAGGAAGAAAGCAGTGAACAGACTGTTGGAGCTGCTGTTAGTGGGACAGGACTTTATTCAGTCTCTGAGGACCAGATTTGACTTGATGAAGCAGAGAAACACAGTCTGAGTGTTTCTGTCACACTCACTTCATCACACAGCTCAGTTTGACAACATGTGGAAGAATTTGATAGAAGCCTTCCTTTAGTAAAAGCACCAAGAAAACACCATGAAAACACCTCACTACACACTAAACTGCAGTACTGGCAAATTGTACATAAAGTATGAAAAGTCAAAGTACTTATTGTGCAGAAAAATGTTCCCATCAGTGTCTGTGGATCAATATTACTGCTGCACATGTTTAAGGCTGAGCTCATTTCAAATCCTTTCTATTGTGTTGAATCTGCAGTAATGCATCATATTCTATAAAATCATATGTTTGTAGTGGCTGTCCTGTGAGGACCACGTCTCTCTAAACAAACAGCTGTTAATGAGCTCACAAACACAGGCCTACAGCTGGATTTGAAAAAGTCCATTCAATAGAAAATCAACAGTCACAGCTGGATTCAAAGGCTTGAGCTCTGTGTGACATGGTTACCTGTCAGCATCTACAGGGGGATTCAAATATGAAGGAAACATGAAGGTGGTGCATTAGAAAAACTGCTGCTTTCAAGCAGAGCAACAAACTGTTTGAACTGATCCAACTTTATTAACACAGACAAAGATTTGTGCATCAGCTGCTGTAACATTTGTAATGAGCATTAATATTAATAAGTGTGAGTGAACAGAGCTGCTGCAACAGTGAAACTCTCACTGACTGATGTCACGTGAGGCCTTGTTGGCTCGTTGTTAGTTCGCTGCACTGAAACAGGAAAATCCAGCTGTTAGTCATAATGTTTGTGTTTGTAAAGCACTTTATAACTGAGGACAGTGTGGAGGAGAGTCTGTGTGAGTCAGCTGCACCAGTGCTTCATGCTTTGGTCTTTGTAACATCAAGCCGTCCCTGTAGACTGCTTTTAGTTTCAGTGTCCTTATTTTGCCCTCAGTTATTGGTTCTCACTGTCTCCAGATCAGGTTCAAACACAGAGGAGATCAGGGCTTTGCAGCTGCTCCTAAACTGTGGAACAAAGACCCACGCAACATTAGAGACCTTCAACACCCTCCATCCTCTTCCTCTTCTCCTTATCCCAGCTAACACAGAGAGACACTCACAGCACACAGAGAGGAGTGTGGGGGGAAAGGCCCCACTCAGGTGGTGGAAATGACCTCAGGAACTTGTTGCTGTGAGGCAACAATGATCAGCACCACCATGCTGTTTGTTTCACTCATGGTTTCTCATCTTATCTTTGTTTTAATCTGTTGAATTATTTCAGGACTTTGACTCCTTTAAATGTGCATCACTTTGGTCAGCAGCTGTTTCAGTAACACTTTATAACACCACCTGCAAATAAGGCTCAAGCAGCCTGTAGTTACCTGTAAGTTTGTGTAACAAGTAGGTTTGTACAGGAAGAATAAAATAATTACACTGTCAGTACATTTAAGTACAGCTCAGTCATTTTAAGTGCTGGGTTATTTCATGGCAAATCTCAGAACAACAAACAATATTCCATCTTTGTACTTTCCGGGCCGCGGCTCATATTATGGAGCGACTCAGCCTTAGCCTAACATCCTGGTACTTTACAGCAAAGCACGCTAAGAAAGGAAATCCAGCCACACTGTAGCCGACTGTCTGCATTGTAATCAGGCTGCAATGTAGGGACGTGTCTACAAAGAAGCTCCAGCTGAAAGGATTACAGCAGGTTAGTGTGATGACAGATAGAGGTGGAAATGTACTGACATGGAAAGAGTGTGTTGAGAAGCTGGAAGAGTGACGTGTGAGCAGCAGCTTCATGACAAGAACAAGCTCTTCAGATGTGCAGAGAAGGTCAGGAGGAGCTGTTTCTGTGTGCATGCAAACAATGGTTGGTGCAGTACATGTATGAGGACAGAGAGACAGTGGGAAGGTTTGCAGCAGCAGGGAAAGATGGGTTCCTGCTGGGGCTGGGATTACATCAGAAATCCACTCTGAGCCCTTCTTGTTAGCAGTGCTGATGGACAGGCTGGCAGATGAGCTCAGGCAGGAGTCTCAGCAGCTCTGTTTGCTGAGGACATTGTGATCTGTAGTGAGAGCAGGAAGCAGGTGGGTGGAAGAGAGCCTGCAGAGGTGGAGGTATGCTCTGAAGAGAAGAGTGTGTGTGAAGAAGCTGGAGACACGACAGTGAAGATGAAGGAGTGGAGGTGGTGATGGTGGATCAGTTTAAAGACATGAAGTCCTCCATACAAAGCAGCAAAGTCCAAAAGAGGTGAAGTGACAGTGTAGCAGGATGGAGTGGGTGCACACATGTATCAGCTGTGATCTGTGACAGGAGGACAGCAGCTACAGCCAACATGAAGCTTTACAGCCTAGTGAGGCTGTGATGATGGAGACATGACACAAAGACAGGAGGCGACCTGGAGGTGGCAGAGTAGAAGATTTGAACAAGTGAGCAGAATAGAAAGGATGGAAATGAGTGGGTGACAGGGACAGCTCAGGCTGAGGAGTCTACAGGACAAAGACAGAGAGGAAGGCTGAGACTGATGAACAGCAAACGTGCAGAAGAGGGACGCTGGATATATCCATGCACCATGTTGGACCTGGAACTACCAAACATCAAGTGTTTGTATGGAAAACCTGAAGCAGCCCAGGAAACGTGTCCATCCATAATATTTGTGTCATTAGTCTTTCTATAGTCACCTGAACACAACACAAATAACACACAAACCAACAATCAGCAGGGTTTGTGTTGTTTTACGTTCAGTAACCATGAAGCACGACTGCAAACATTTAGTATCACAAGTAGCAGCTAAAGCATCAAATAAATGTTCCACCTGCTGTGTTTACACACAAATGTTGTGTTTATTTTTACCGTGTGTGTGATGTTGATTTCAGCCTCATCATTGTTTTCCACAAATATACTGCACAGCATCATTTCCTGCTTCTGCTTTTCACACTAAATCTCTCAGCTTGAAAATAATTGGTTGTTATTGGTAGAAGTTATCAAATGAATGAAAATGATGAACAGACTTAATAACAGGACTTCAAGAAGCTCAAACCTGGAACTTTGGTTTGTTACTGGATTAAATGAAGACATTACCTGACCTGACATCTGATCCTCTGTTTTAGTAAACCCATCTTTGCTCTACTCAGCAGTTTAGTTCTTTTATTGTTTGAATCAAAGCCTCAGGTGGGATGATGTCACTTCCTGTCAGCAGAGGAAGCAGTTGTTGTTGACGGTCGCTTTGCAGCCACAAACTCTGCACAAGCAAGAATAAAGAGCGTAGAAGACTTCAAATCCTTCCTGTCTCAGTGTTTTTATCAGCTGATGCTCTAAAATGTTCTGATAGTTCAGAGCTGAAGCTCCGCCCACGTGGTTGCTTAGTTACACATACACAAGTACATGATTGGACCTTAAATACAATCAGACATGACAGCACAGCTCTAACACAGCACTGTTTTTAAGCTGTTTCAAATATGACAAATAATATTGACAGATTGAGTCCACAGATGTGTTTGATGTGTTTAATCAGTCACAGCACCAGTGTCCCTCACAGCTGTGGATGTGTTCAGCTCCTGCTGCTGGGGTCAGTTTATATACAAACATGTGTTTATTCTAAATGTTACAATACTTTCAGTTTGCTTTTATTAAGTTTACAGTTTAAAAAGTGAACTTTAGCCTTAATGAGCTGAAGCTGCAACATTGAATGAAACCAAACATGTCTGATGTTATTTTCCTGTTGTTGGATATTAAATCACTTTATTACTGAATGACTGTTTGTCTGTCTGATGACATCACAGTCCACACTTCCTGTTACACATCTGAGTCACTTTAGTATTTTCCACTCAGATGATGTCATTTTAATGAAAGCGCTCTTCGTCCTATCTAATCACAGTCCCAGTCTGAACCATATACTATCCACACAGCTGCTTACTGCTTCATATTATGTGGAGCACTGAAAGCAGCCTTTCTGTCGAGCTACTGGGAATCTACGAAACCATTAAAGAGGACAAAATGATTCTGTCTGTAGTCGCAGCATCAGGTTAGTGAAATAAACTAAAGCACTAAAAGAATCAAACTGAGTAAACAGATTGAATTGAATGTTTCTTTCTTCTTTGAGTGACCAGCCCTGATCATGTGACCCACAGGTACAAGTTATTATGAAGAGATACCAGAAAGCCTGTCGCCAAGACAACCAAGTATGACAGTGTGAACAACACAACCCTGTCACACAGCAGCATCACTGTGAGCTCCAGCATGTGCATTTAAAACACTATATTTATGAAGTTATGCTTCTATCTTACTGTCTGTGAAATGTTCTGTGGAAATGACACGTCCACACTTTTTAATGGGCCCACAGTAACCAGAGATCATTAAAGCTGCACTAAGGAAACAAAGAGCAAAGACTTATAGTGTTATATCCAAGTTTGCTCTGTGACATTCATTTTGTAACACAGCTTGTAAAACTGTTGCAGCTTCATGTCACTTGCACATGGATCCTTGTAAGAAAGCTCATTGAAATGACTGAACAGGGCACGCTTGTTCTGATGTGCTGGGATTTGACCACAGCCTCCTCCAGGGTTCACTGACAATGGTCCAAAGAAGAGAAGCTGTCCAGTGAGCAGCAGCTCTGTGTGAAAACACCTGGTTGGTGTGGATGTTTCTAGCAGGAGAAGCAAATCTGACATCATCTCAAAGCAGTTCTTCAAACATGAAAATCACTTCACTGGATTCAAATCCACCAAGTCTGGATCCAATAGAGCAGCTGTGGCTGTGGTGGAAGTGGATATTTGCATCATGATGTGGAGATGACACGTGTGCAGTAACTGTGTGACACTATCATGTTAACATGGTGAAAATGTGTCCTTGTTAAAACGATACTACAAAGAATGAAGCAGCTCTGAAGGAAAAAGGGCTCCAGCCCATCACTAACAAGGTGGACCTAATGAAGTGGCCAGGAAGTGTGGTAGTAATGGCTTGTTTGTAAAAGCCAAAAATCAAACACATGATTTTAGCTCTGTACGTTCCACTTTTTGGGTCTCAGATGATAAAGAAGCAGATTTATTTACATCAATAACTGCTTATTCAGCTCCTGGTGGTGGGAGGTGGATTCAGGCCGACGTTCATCAAACCTAAATGAATTATTGGTCCTAACAGTAAGAGGCCACATGTATTAATGAGTGCTGGAAACCTCCATGTGTGTCTGCACAGGTGGAGATCACTGGAGAAGCTGAAAGCTTTGGTGCTTTTCTACTAGTTGGGACGACTCTGTGAAAATCTGCTGACAGTCTGAGCAAGTTTTTGGACTCTTGCTCACAAAGTAAAAGACATTTTACAAAGTGAACAGAAAAGAAACTTGTTCTGAGTGTGAGTGTTGTTGTGGATGCTGATGGATTGTTTCATGTTCTTCTGTTTCAAGTTGAATGAACAGCTCGTCTCCATGTTTATAAGCTCACATGATGCCTGTGCTCTCCACAGTTTGATCGTACGGATCAAAGTATCAGTGTGATTATCACTGTGTTCATTTCATAGGTAACATGTAAAGACAGCTGAACAGTGAAACGTCCATCATGCAGAAAATGACTGAAGCAGAACTTACTCAGTAATGACTTCGGCTGCTACGATACTGAAAATGATTCACAGACAATTTGCATCTTTCCTATAAAATACCTGAAGTTCAACCAGATTAAGACTCCATGATACGGCCCACAGCACAGGAAGTACAGGGTACTTGTTTCATTGTTTCCTGCAGAAACCTGACTTGTTGCTGCAAATTACACGTAAGTACAGGAAACTTGTTTGCAAGTAAATGAACTGATGAGAAGAAATATGTGGCGCTCGACTCTAAACACTCTCAGCTTTGAGCCGATTAAACGCTCGTTCTGATAACATCTTCCCCTCAATGTCCAAAGTCATGAACTCTCCTCAAAGCAACAATCACAACATCTCCATATTTATTTACACTTTCAGGTTTTAAATTTTGTACAGTTTGCAGTAAAGTGTGTGTCACAGACCTGAGGAACTCATTTTAATACTTTACTGTAAACTTTGTGCTCTGAAAGTGAAACTCCTACAAACACACATGAAATAATCCAGCCACAGAAACTGTCCACAGCTTTCAGTCTGTTGGCTGCTATAGATATAATCCAGCTGATGTGGAGAACTACATGTGACACTGTGATGCAGCCATGAATCTGACTGATTTCTTTCCATTTTCAAAGGTTGATGCATCAGTTAAAGTCCTTAAAAAGCTCAGAAATAAAGAGAAAGGTTGGTTACAGCAAAGAGAGGCACTGGCAGCATTTAAGACACTAAACAAGAGAAACAGATCAGAGAACATCAGACTGAATAAGTGGAATTTTGTAAGTTTTTGTTACTCTGATTACTACTGAGCTGCTATTATTACATTTGGTGTGCATGTAGTAAATTATTATCATCATTTTCATTCTGTGCTCAGGATAAAAACATATCTTCATAAGTTAACCCTCTGTGGTCCAGGGTATAATTGGCCATTTTCGACTACGTTTGATTTTACCTCTATATTTCACCTTTTAAACGGTTTATCTTGCCTTGTTTGGTATCAATATTTTCAGCACAACCTCAAATATCTGAAATTTGAGTTATTTTTTCATTTTGGCATACTATATGAGCATAGTTGATCTAAATTCAGACAAAAAATTGAAAATCCAAGTAGAAAAAAGTTATATTTTTTACTGTAAAACCAACAAACTTGTTTAACGAATTATTTTCATAACTTGAAATACAAATAGAAATTGTACATTTCTAAAAATTATGCACAAGTTTTGCAAACACCAAAGTTGTTTGGTACTATTGACCTACAAATGCAGCCAAGGCCTCAGTTTTTTATATAACCATTTAAATCTATTTCCAGAACAATCAGCTGGGCTGCATCAAATAAGAAGGCACACAAATTATTTGTGCCAGTCCAAAAAAATAGTTTGTGTTCAGTATAAGACAGGAGAACACCACAGGCCTAAACCCTGCAGGTCTGACAGCAGGAGGAGCATCAGTCCAGTTTTCCAAGTGGGATACAGAGTTTACACTGGAATCTGCCTTTGACGGCTTTTTTAGAGCAACTGTGACATTCAGCAGTCTAACTGACACACAACACAACACAATAACTACACAACACACTAACTACAGCCTCCAAACACGCTCAACGTCACTAATGTCTCACATGTGAAAACTCGCTCTCTCTCTCTGTCTTTCGCTCGCCCGCTTTCCGTCGCCGGTGTCACTCCTAAAAACTTCCCCTTCTCCCTAAACAACCAAATGCCACATGTTGCCATATCATTTTTTGATTGGCTGACATGGTACACTTTAACACCAATAGGGAAGGGGCTTTTTTTCTTTTTCTTTTTTCACTCACAAGCGGAGAGTGTTTGCTAGCGCTGTCTGTAGAAAACGCAGTTTTTACCCGTTCTTCCCGATGTAAACACCACAGTTTTGTTCAGAAAAAAACATTGCGTGTATTTTTTATCATAACTCTGGTTTTACGTGGCCCATTGACACAATTCAAAAACTGGTATATAGTTTGAAGTCCGCACTTTCGACCCAAGCTGTGAAATGGAGACTGAGTCGCTGTGTTGTCTTAAATTGATCATGTGATGTTGACGTGCCGGCGCGTCCCTCGACCCCAGAGGGTTACTGAAAAGTTTTAGTTTTACACACAAGAAGACTGAAGATGAAGTAAAAACCTTGAACTTTACTTCTGTGTCTGATGTTTATTGAAGCTGTCAGCTGTCTGTCAAAGTGGACAAATGGACGCACAGTATCATGACGAGCAGAGACATTCAAGGAGAGAAATGCTGCTGATGCTGCTGCTGACGCCTGGCACACAGCAGCATCGAGAGATGGATGACACAAAGAAATAACACAGCTGTCTGCTCTAGAGACCACCGACAGAGTCGGCTGTTCACCAGCTAACACCTGTGACTCCACCCAGATGAAGCTTTAGCACCACACCTGCAGAAGCTGCCTGTTCACACCGAGGAATGAATGAGAGCATTTCAAGGTCAGGACCACCTCAAGAACCAGACTGTGATTTATCCCCACTCAGCACCTCACCCACCACACAGCATACAGGAACAGTCTTCCAGTCATGACACTAGATGGCTGTTATTACATTTGGCACGAGGGGATCTCAAAGAAGTGTCTCACAAAGTTTGACTGAGCACAGAAATCCTCGTTCAGAAAGAATCAGTGAAGGGAAACTCCGTCCTAATACCCTCGTACACACAATAATAACATGGACTGAACCACCACTCACAACCACCAGCACTTTATACAGCCTCTGTAGGAATTATCCACATATCTCACTGATCTTAACTGCACTACTGTATAGTTCTGTGTAAATAATCATTCTGTACATACGATAATCTTTAATCCTACAACTGTTTATAACCCGCATAGTTCACATTTCTGTATAACTGTATATCTCAGATTCTGTATAGTTTTTCATATTTATATCCTGTTCATAGCCTGTACTCACTACAGCCTGTACATACTTATAGTTTTAGCATATTCATAACATACTTCATACCGTGTACATTATACCATAATAGACCCATTTCTGTAATGTACTCACATATCTATATTATTGCTAATATATATTGTAATATATCTATATCATGGCTGAAGCACTTCTGGATGGATGCAAACTGCATTTCGTTGCCTTGTACCTGTGCATGTGCAGTGACAATAAAGTTGAATTCTATTCTATTCTATTCTATTCTAAGTGTCACGGTCCCTTTGTCTGCCCGGCCCTCCCAGCAAGGCTTCCTGCATTTTTGTTTTGATTTCTGCTCTCCTGTCTTTCCTCTGCCTGGGCGGAGGTCTTGGCGGGCTCCCGCCTTCGGCTCACGCACCTCTGAGTAATCGCGGACATGTGGCTCATTATCCAGCCTTCCTCAGCTACTACTTAAGACGCTGGTTCAAAGCTTCTCATTGCTGGATGTTGTTAGACACACATCAATGACACCCTGGCTCTTGTTATGTCTCGTGTTTATTCCTAGCGTTTCCTGGTTCTGATTCATCTCTCGTTTACCTGTACATAGCTTCCTGGACCCGTCCTGTAATATGACCTTCTCTCCTCTCCCCTTCCTGTGCTCCTCATTTCTCCTTTACATTTCTAGACCATCATCCTCTCTTTTCCTCCACTCACTGCTTTCCCACCTGTCTGAACACCTGTGCTGTAAACTGACCAAAGATGAACCCGAGTCTGATCACATGACTCATCGTAGTGTTCTCATGTCTCCAGCCATCTCTCCTGTGTACACTGATACCATCATTGATCCTTTTCCTACTTTAACAATGAATGCTGTGTTTTGATTGGCTGTGTTCTTTGATGCATCTGTACAGATCTGAACATAACTGTGTGATCAGTGTTTGTACTGTGTGTGAGTTTAAAGTCAAAGCTCTCAAACCTGCAGCATCAGGAGGATCCACGGCTGTACTGTTGGTACCAACACTGTCTGACTGACAGGTTTTAACTTCAGCTGTTTTCTCTTTCTTCTGACATCCTTTCAAAGCACACACTCACAAACTGCAGTTGTTCTGTCCTCCCAACTGTTGTTCATGAGATCTGAGTTTGATTTCATCTTTTTATTGTTTCATGTTTTAAACATGAAGCTGGATCCATCGTACTTCTCCGTCTCCTAAACCCACTCCGATATCTTTTATTTTCATTATAGTTTGTTAATCTGTTGTTTATCATCGTCTCCATTATGTTGCAGATGTTGGATGTTGAAACCATCCGTCTGCCATTTCCTGGTTTCATGTTGGTACAATCTCTGCTTCCTTCCAGCTCTGTGGAAGTTTCCCATCCTCCCAAACTCTGTGATATTCTAGTAAAATATCTTTAGATGATTTGACCTGATATAACAACAGAATAAATGCCCCAAAATGTTTGAGTTTCCACTGCTGTAATAACTCCTGATATTCTATAACTGTTTTCTTCACTAATATTATCTGAACTATATTGATCTTTCACTGCTGTGACTTCACCAGCCTCCACTGTCACTGCTCCACCCTCCCCCACAGCTGAGCTACAGACCTCCACAGATCTTTAATCACACTTTGTTTGTGACCTTCCCTCCTTTCTTCCTCATCGCCTGCTTTGCTGCTTCTAAAACAGCGTTACAAACACAACTTACATCATCAACACTCACATCACTTTGTACAGTTTACTAACAAATCTGAATGTCCTCCAGTCAGCAGCACTGAAACACCACTTCATCACCCCCTGTATCGCTCCTCTACACCCAGCTCTGTATCATTATCATTACAGGAGTGAGGTCACTTCCTGTCTGTGACTTCCTGCCATCAACAAACACCTGACAGCCAATCTGAGACCATCCTGAGATCAGCTGCTGACTCTGTCCCTGCTCTAATATCTACTCTTGTACAGCTTCTTTAACTTCACTCATTCTTCACTGACTGCTCTGCTCACTGTGACCATTAAAATCCCCACACCACATTATTTTCACTGCACTGGTTTCATCCACTGGTTCTGATGACAGTCTGCTACATGGGCTGTAAAAGCTGAGCTTAAACTGTCCCAGTGTACAACAATCAGCCTGTCCTCTCTGCTGGTCCTCCCCGAGTCTCTTATTAACATGAGCCGTCTCTGAGAGCAAATACGTCTCTGCTGCCTTCAAAGTTACTTTCATATGTTTCCATTTGTCTGTACACTTTATTACATATGCAATGAATCATCTTCTCTAAGCGCTGTATGAGGTTCCTGTATTTTTCTGACATCTGATGCTGACACTGAACAAATGTTTCTCGTCCTCTCCCTTCTTTCCTTTGACAGTTACTCTGTAACTTCATGTTATCGACTGCTCTGACTTCTTCTACTTCCAGCAGTTTGTAGCACAGCAGTGATGCTTCTATCAGAAACATGCTGCTTCTCCTTCATCCTCCTCTCATTGATCTGAATCAGCTGTTTTCACAGAGAAACGCTGCACAAATCCTTCACTCCACTATTTCTGTCAGCAGAGGACTCGCTCTATCATGGCTGCTGCTCCTTTTTCACTCATTTGTGCTTTGAATCCAATCTGTTTCTCATCATCACCATGAACAGGCTGCTCATCAATCAGCACATTAGCTGTAGATCAGCTGCACACTGATGAAGATGCTCAGACAGACGGGCTGGGCACACAGAGGACTTTATGATCTGTTCTTCAATTCAGTCCAACATGGATCATTTCTGCTCACAGTCCAATCATCTCTGGAAACTTGTGCTTCCATGGCACAGCTGGGCTACTTCAACAAATAGCACTACACCTCTGGTTGTCAGCTTCACCATCGCTCTCCCCGTGGCTACAGTACAAGTGAGCTGACACATCCATCAGTGGAGGCTGTGGGCCAGTAAGGAGCAGCAGCTGCCTGCAACATGGGCTTTACATTGAAAACAGCCACAAGTCTGGGCCTAACCACGCCTTTGGACTTCTTCTTCATTCCAATGAGATTTACATTTCAGGGAGTTCCCCTGGAAAAAGAGCCATTTTGAAAGCTGTTTGCTGACTTCATCAATAATCTGCTTCAATCATCCAGATGAGAATCCTGAGAATGGAGCAGCCCTGATAGCAGCTCATAGGATCACAGTGTTTTTCATTCAGCTGGTTGATTTCACAGGTTAGGAGGTGAACAATCTAACTGTGCTCCTCCTTCCACCTTTGGACCACTCATTTAGTGACAGCCAGGATGTGACAATCAGCTGTGACACAGGAAAACATGAGGTGGGAAACTCTGGAGAAGATCTGCTTTTCTCTACAGGGAGGCTCGCACATCTAATCTGCTCACCATCACTCAACTCACTTCAACAACATGCTGACTCAGTCATTTCTGCACGTTTCCTCATGTTACAGCCCTGACTTCAGTTCAGCTGAGGAGGAGATGAGGGAGGAGAGAGCAGTGGTGGAGGAGGCAGATAAGGAAGAAGAGGAGGAGAAGATCCAAAGAGGAGGCAGGGGGAGAGGCTCAGGAACAGTTAGATCAGAGACTTTGAGCCATCATGGACTCCCACTCCTTCCATCCAGCCCTGTGTGGATCAGCAGCTCCAAAATGTCTGCTCACTCATGTTCTTCCTGTCTGTGCTCTTCTTTCATTTCACTCATTATATATGAGCTGCTCCTAAATCACACTGGATATGGATTTTCTGTCCATCCACACTAATTCTCTTCATCCTCACCTGATTGTTTGGATGCTCTTTGACAGCACATTGAAAATCCTCACAGTGACTTCTATTGCCACACTGACTGGACACATACAAAGTTGAAGGCTTCATGTGTTTGGCACAAATAATACTTTGGTAGGTCTGAGTTGTGTTTTGAACCATCTCTCAGGACCAAAGTCTTTTTGCTTCCTTCAAAAAGAGCTGAAGGCTTTTTACCTCACAGTTTGTCCTTTGATATTATTGGATGATGGACTGTGGGAAACACAAATGTGCACTTCTTAATGGCTCATATGTGCTGTGAAAGAGCTCTTTGTGATCTTGAAGCTTTTCAATAGTTTTTCTTTGGCTGTTTGTAAAGTTTTCTGTGTGAACTCTCAGGAATCTGGAGCAGTCTAATAGAAGTCTACTGGGGTATAGAGGGAGGAGCTTCTGTCAGACTCTTTCTGATGAGGAACTGAAGCCGCTCTCATGGTCTCATCAAATCATCAGACTCTGCTGAGAACAACAGTCATGTGACCTCTCAGAACAAACAGCCTGTTAGTTTCCTGCTGCCTCCATCACTCACTTTCATTCACTCTCAATCACACCAACATGTTAAAGCAGCGCTATAGCTCACCTGGCTGAGCAGGTGGGCTGAAGGCGGGGCTTACTACAGGTGCCTGTGTGTCCCTCACTCTCTCCCCACTTTCCTGTCTACTCTCTGCACCTATATAATAAAGGCAAACATGCCTCCAATAGAAACCTTTGCAAACACAAAGTCCCACAGCAGCCCCGTGTTCTCCGGCTAAAATGAGAGTTTTTGTCAGTGGAGTCTGGTGGCTTTAACCACACAAACATTACAGCTGCGCTCAAATATCACAAAGAGCTGTGACAGCAGAGAAACACATGAGCATCCTCCAAATATCATCTAGAAATAGAAATGTGTCCACTGTGGGACGTGTGAGGCTGACATTAATATGTCTTAAAGTGGGAGATGAAGAAATGACTCCAGGGCCCAAATCATGGAGACAAACATCAATCCACACTTCACTTTGTTTCCTGTCTCTAAAGTGGGAATATTTCAGTGTGATGAACAAACGGCCTCCAACAAATGAAGCTGATTTCCTTTTCCTGTCTTTTCTCCAGCGGCCTCAGCTTCTTCCTCTTTCCCCTGTCTTCTTCTGCAGACGCTCCTCTGTAGCTTCAAGCTGTTTCTCTTTACAAGGAGAGCTACAAACCTTTGCATCCAGCCACAAACACCCCATGGGCTCCTCTGGATCATCACACTCAGCATTTTCACAATAAAAGCCTGATATTTATGGCTGCTCCACCCTGACATGTGACAACATCCAAATGACTGGATCAAAGTGTTTGAATGATCTCAGCAGCTGTAAAACTATTGATATTTATACATTTACATTGATTTGGACTAAACGAACAAAACTATTGATTTGATCCAAACTCACATCATGCCAGAGGCTTTTATTTTGAAGGTAGGATCATTTTAATGGTCTTCTTAGTTCATTTAAACACACAGTTGCTCCGCCTGACATTTTTGGCTTTTAGATCAAAACATCAAAGAATTTATTTTATTTGAATGAACTGAAAATAGATTCAAACTAAAAGCTTTTAGAGAATAAACTCCTGCATGACCTCTGACCTTTGACCTGTATCTACAGCACTGACCTCTGACTTTCAGCTCCACCTTTCTCTTCAGCAGGATGTTTCCCTCCCTGCTGTAGACGGTGCAGGTGTAGGTCCAGTTGTCTCCATCTGTGAGGTATTTCAGGGTCAGACTGAGGTCTCCAGTTTTCAGCAGGTCTTCATTCATCTTCGTTCGGTCTCTGTAATCCTGGTGCTGTTCTTCAGGCTGGTCAGAGCCGTTCTCATACACGTGGACCTTCCTGTTGTAGTAACTGTCCTTCCACTCCACTTTAGCGTCTTCAGGCAGGTCAAGTGTGGTGTTTAAGGGCAGCTGGACAGACTCCACCCCTGAATCCACCTCCACCTGGGGGACTGAGAGGACAACAAAGCACAACATGAGCTTGGATGGAGACATTTGTGTTGACTCTAACAGGCTGAATGCTGCTGCTTCACTGGGAGCTCACTGTTAGATAGAAAGTGGTCAGTGTGAAGAGGAGACGCAGCAGAAAGATGAAGACTGACAGGAAGAAAGCAGTGAACAGACTGTTGGAGCTGCTGTTAGTGGGACAGGACTTTATTCAGTCTCTGAGGACCAGATTTGACTTGATGAAGCAGAGAAACACAGTCTGAGTGTTTCTGTCACACTCACTTCATCACACAGCTCAGTTTGACAACATGTGGAAGAATTTGATAGAAGCCTTCCTTTAGTAAAAGCACCAAGAAAACACCATGAAAACACCTCACTACACACAAAACTGCAGTACTGGCAAATTGTACATAAAGTATGAAAAGTCAAAGTACTTATTGTGCAGAAAAATGTTCCCATCAGTGTCTGTGGATCAATATTACTGCTGCACATGTTTAAGGCTGAGCTCATTTCAAATCCTTTCTATTGTGTTGAATCTGCAGTAATGCATCATATTCTATAAAATCATATGTTTGTAGTGGCTGTCCTGTGAGGACCACGTCTCTCTAAACAAACAGCTGTTAATGAGCTCACAAACACAGGCCTACAGCTGGATTTGAAAAAGTCCATTCAATAGAAAATCAACAGTCACAGCTGGATTCAAAGGCTTGAGCTCTGTGTGACATGGTTACCTGTCAGCATCTACAGGGGGATTCAAATATGAAGGAAACATGAAGGTGGTGCATTAGAAAAACTGCTGCTTTCAAGCAGAGCAACAAACTGTTTGAACTGATCCAACTTTATTCACACAGACAAAGATTTGTGCATCAGCTGCTGTAACATTTGTAATGAGCATTAATATTAATAAGTGTGAGTGAACAGAGCTGCTGCAACAGTGAAACTCTCACTGACTGATGTCACGTGAGGCCTTGTTGGCTCGTTGTTAGTTCGCTGCACTGAAACAGGAAAATCCAGCTGTTAGTCATAATGTTTGTGTTTGTAAAGCACTTTATAACTGAGGACAGTGTGGAGGAGAGTCTGTGTGAGTCAGCTGCACCAGTGCTTCATGCTTTGGTCTTTGTAACATCAAGTCATCCCTGTAGACTGCTTTTAGTCTCAGTGTCCTTATTTTGCCCTCAGTTATTGGTTCTCACTGTCTCCAGATCAGGTTCAAACACAGAGGAGATCAGGGCTTTGCAGCTGCTCCTAAACTGTGGAACAAAGACCCACGCAACATTAGAGACCTTCAACACCCTCCATCCTCTTCCTCTTCTCCTTATCCCAGCTAACACAGAGAGACACTCACAGCACACAGAGAGGAGTGTGGGGGGAAAGGCCCCACTCAGGTGGTGGAAATGACCTCAGGAACTTGTTGCTGTGAGGCAACAATGATCAGCACCACCATGCTGTTTGTTTCACTCATGGTTTCTCATCTTATGTTTGTTTTAATCTGTTGAATTATTTCAGGACTTTGACTCCTTTAAATGTGCATCACTTTGGTCAGCAGCTGTTTCAGTAACACTTTATAACACCACCTGCAAATAAGGCTCAAGCAGCCTGTAGTTACCTGTAAGTTTGTGTAACAAGTAGGTTTGTACAGAAAGAATAAAATAATTACACTGTCAGTACATTTAAGTGCAGCTCAGTCATTTTAAGTGCTGGGTTATTTCATGGCAAATCTCAGAACAACAAACAATATTCCATCTTTGAACTTTCCGGGCCGCGGCTCATATTATGGAGTGACTCAGCCTTAGCCTAACATCCTGGTATTTTACAGCAAAGCACGCTAAGAAAGGAAATCCAGCCACACTGTAGCCGACTGTCTGCATTGTAATCAGGCTGCAATGTAGGGAAGTTGACGGTCGCTTTGCAGCCACAAACTCTGCACAAGCAAGAATAAAGAGCGTAGAAGACTTCAAATCCTTCCTGTCTCAGTGTTTTTATCAGCTGATGCTCTAAAATGTTTCCTGATAGTTCAGCGCTGAAGCTCTGCCCACGTGGTTGCTTAGTTACACATACACAAGTACATGATTGGACCTTAAATATAATCAGACATGACAGCACAGCTCTAACACAGCACTGTTTTTAAGCTGTTTCAAATATGACAAATAATATTGACAGATTGAGTCCACAGATGTGTTTGATGTGTTTAATCAGTCACAGCACCAGTGTCCCTCACAGCTGTGGATGTGTTCAGCTCCTGCTGCTGGGGTCAGTTTATATACAAACATGTGTTTATTCTAAATGTTACAATACTTTCAGTTTGCTTTTATTAAGTTTACAGTTTAAAAAGTGAACTTTAGCCTTAATGAGCTGAAGCTGCAACATTGAATGAAACCAAACATGTCTGATGTTATTTTCCTGTTGTTGGATATTAAATCACTTTATTACTGAATGACTGTTTCTGTCTGATGACATCACAGTCCACACTTCCTGTTACACATCTGAGTCACTTTAGTATTTTCCACTCAGATGATGTCATTTTAATGAAAGCGCTCTTCGTCCTATCTAATCACAGTCCCAGTCTGAACCATATACTATCCACACAGCTGCTTACTGCTTCATATTATGTGGAGCACTGAAAGCAGCCTTTCTGTCGAGCTACTGGGAATCTACGAAACCATTAAAGAGGACAAAATGATTCTGTCTGTAGTCGCAGCATCAGGTTAGTGAAATAAACTAAAGCACTAAAAGAATCAAACTGAGTCAACAGATTGAATTGAATGTTTCTTTCTTCTTTGAGTGACCAGCCCTGATCATGTGACCCACAGGTACAAGTTATTATGAAGAGATACCAGAAAGTCTGTCGCCAAGACAACCAAGTATGACAGTGTGAACAACACAACCCTGTCACACAGCAGCATCACTGTGAGCTCCAGCATGTGCATTTAAAACACTATATTTATGAAGTTATGCTTCTATCTTACTGTCTGTGAAATGTTCTGTGGAAATGACACGTCCACACTTTTTAATGGGCCCACAGTAACCAGAGATCATTAAAGCTGCACTAAGGAAACAAAGAGGAAAGACTTATAGTGTTATATCCAAGTTTGCTCTGTGACATTCATTTTGTAACACAGCTTGTAAAACTGTTGCAGCTTCATGTCACTTGCACATGGATCCTTGTAAGAAAGCTCATTGAAATGACTGAACAGGGCACGCTTGTTCTGATGTGCTGGGATTTGACCACAGCCTCCTCCAGGGTTCACTGACAATGGTCCAAAGAAGAGAAGCTGTCCAGTGAGCAGCAGCTCTGTGTGAAAATACCTGGTTGGTGTGGATGTTTCTAGCAGGAGAAGCAAATCTGACATCATCTCAAAGCAGTTCTTCAAACATGAAAATCACTTCACTGGATTCAAATCCACCAAGTCTGGATCCAATAGAGCAGCTGTGGCTGTGGTGGAAGTGGATATTTGCATCATGATGTGGAGATGACACGTGTGCAGTAACTGTGTGACACTATCATGTTAACATGGTGAAAATGTGTCCTTGTTAAAACGATACTACAAAGAATGAAGCAGCTCTGAAGGAAAAAGGGCTCCAGCCCATCACTAACAAGGTGGACCTAATGAAGTGGCCAGGAAGTGTGGTAGTAATGGCTTGTTTGTAAAAGCCAAAAATCAAACACATGATTTTAGCTCTGTACGTTCCACTTTTTGGGTCTCAGATGATAAAGAAGCAGATTTATTTACATCTATAACTGCTTATTCAGCTCCTGGTGGTGGGAGGTGGATTCAGGCCGACGTTCATCAAACCTAAATGAATTATTTGTCCTAACAGTAAGAGGCCAAATGTATTAATGAGTGCTGGAAACCTCCATGTGTGTCTGCACAGGTGGAGATCACTGCAGAAGCTGAAAGCTTTGGTGCTTTTCTACTAGTTGGGACGACTCTGTGAAAATCTGCTGACAGTCTGAGGAAGTTTTTGGACTCTTGCTCACAAAGTAAAAGACATTTTACAAAGTGAACAGAAAAGAAACTTGTTCTGAGTGTGAGTGTTGTTGTGGATGCTGATGGATTGTTTCATGTTCTTCTGTTTCAAGTTGAATGAACAGCTCGTCTCCATGTTTATAAGCTCACATGATGCCTGTGCTCTCCACAGTTTGATCGTACGGATCAAAGTATCAGTGTGATTATCACTGTGTTCATTTCATAGGTAACATGTAAAGACAGCTGAACAGTGAAACGTCCATCATGCAGAAAATGACTGAAGCAGAACTTACTCAGTAATGACTTCGGCTGCTACGATACTGAAAATGATTCACAGACAATTTGCATCTTTCCTATAAAATACCTGAAGTTCAACCAGATTAAGACTCCATGATACGGCCCACAGCACAGGAAGTACAGGGTACTTGTTTCATTGTTTCCTGCAGAAACCTGACTCGTTGCTGCAAATTACACGTAAGTACAGGAAACTTGTTTGCAAATAAATGAACTGATGAGAAGAAATATGTGGCGCTCGACTCTAAACACTCTCAGCTTTGAGCCGATTAAACGCTCGTTCTGATAACATCTTCCCCTCAATGTCCAAAGTCATGAACTCTCCTCAAAGCAACAATCACAACATCTCCATATTTATTTACACTTTCAGGTTTTAAATGTTGTACAGTTTGCAGTAAAGTGTGTGTCACAGACCTGAGGAACTCATTTTAATACTTTACTCCAAACTTTGTGCTCTGAAAGTGAAACTCCTACAAACACATATGAAATAATCCAGCCACAGAAACTGTCCACAGCTTTCAGTCTGTTGGCTGCTATAGATATAATCCAGCTGATGTGGAGAACTACATGTGACACTGTGATGCAGCCATGAATCTGACTGATTTCTTTCCATTTTCAAAGGTTGATGCATCAGTTAAAGTCCTTAAAAAGCTCAGAAATAAAGAGAAAGGTTGGTTACAGCAAAGAGAGGCACTGGCAGCATTTAAGACACTAAACAAGAGAAACAGATCAGAGAACATCAGACTGAATAAGTGGAATTTTGTAAGTTTTTGTTACTCTGATTACTACTGAGCTGCTATTATTACATTTGGTGTGCATGTAGTAAATTATTATCATCATTTTCATTCTGTGCTCAGGATAAAAACATATCTTCATAAGTTAACGTTTCTGCTCAAGGATTTCTTCTCTTCTCATGAACTGGATTTTATGTTCCTGACTGAGACCTGGCTATATGCTGGTGAGACTGTGGCTTTCTCTGAGCTTCTTCCTCCAGGCTGTTGTTTTTTCAACTCTCCCAGGTCTTCTGGTAAAGGTGGAGGCCTTGCCTGTGTTTTTAAATCAGTTTATGACTGTCATCAGATTTCATCTTTCTCCTTTTCCAGCTTTGAACTGCCACTTTTTAAACTGAACTCATCTACTCCATTACTGTGTGCAGTAGTGTACCGTCCTCCCAAATTCAACAAGGATTTTATCAGTGAGTTTGGGGAATTCTTATCAGGACTTTCAGTAGATTTTGATCATTTTCTTATTGTTGGCGATCTGAATATCCATGTGTGTTGTCCATCTAAACCTCTGGTTAGAGATTTTGTATCACTGCTGGACTCTTTTAACCTGACTCAGTGTGTGTCTGGCTCCACACATGAGAAAGGTCACACACTGGACCTCGTCATGTCTCACGGCCTGAGTATCCACGTCTCTGAAATCTGTGAGAGTGCGTGTATCTCTGATCACCTTCCTGTTCTGTTTTCTGCCACTGCACAATGTTCTGTTGCTGCAGTTAAAGCTCCTTCACGCCGCCACCGGATCATCAATACCCATGTACCATCCCAGTTCTCTGCTGCTTTCAACAACTCTGAGCTGTCCACGGTGGACTGGATTGACTCCCTGTGTGCAGAAGATTTAACTGCTCTTTTTAACTCAACATGCACTTCTATTCTGGACTCCATCGCTCCCCTAAAATCACTCCGTCCCAAAGCTCACGCTGAACCCTGGATTACAGACTCTGTTCGTGCTCTCAGGAGCTCCTGCAGGTGTGCTGAGAGAAAGTGGAAAAAGGACAAGCTGCAAATCTCCTTCAATATCCTGAGAGACTCTCTTTTAACTTATCAGAAAGCTGCTAAAGAGGCTAAGTCCTCCTACATATCTAACCTGGTCAGCAGTAATGTCCATAAACCTCAGACTCTGTTTCGTGTTTTAAACTCCATTGTTGATCCTCATACGTCCACCTGCCTCACACCTTCTGCCACCCTCTGCAATGACTTTTATATTTCTTTGTTAATAAGATTTCCTCCCTGCAGTCTGTCATTCCACCTCCACCTTTCAATCCCTGTGTTTCTCCCTCGTGCCAATCTGCCTTTAACCAGTTTGAGCTAATCTCTCTTTCTCAGCTGCATGAAACCATCTGCAAGGTCAAGTCTACCAACTGTTCCACTGACGCTATCCCCTCTCGTCTTCTGAAGCAGGTCCTGGACTCAGTTGGACCTGTCCTTCTGGTCCTGATCAATGCCTGTCTCAGCTCTGGTTGTTTCCCAACACTTTTTAAGCATGCAGTTGTTCAACCTCTTCTCAAAAAGCCTAATCTGGATCCATCTATACTCTCTAATTATAGGCCCATCTCCAATCTGCCCTTTCTGTCCAAAGTACTGGAACGAGTTGTCCTCAGGCAGCTCCAGTCATTTTTAGACAACAACAATCTCTATGAGAAGTTTCAGTCTGGTTTTGGAGCTCATCACAGCACTGAAACCGCCTTACTGAGAGTTTTTAATGATTTGCTTTTAACTGTAGACTCTGGTTGTGCTGCTGTCCTAGTAACCTTAGACCTGACTGCAGCCTTCGACATTGTTGATCACAAATTACTGTTATCCCGCCTAGAACACTGTGTCGGTTTGAAAGGTACTGTCTTAAAGTTTTTCCAGTCCTACCTGGATAACAGGAGTTTTTCTGTTCACCTCGGTGAACTGTCATCTCCCAGAGCTCCTTTAACTTGTGGTGTACCTCAGGGGTCCATTCTAGGCCCCCTGCTGTTTATTCTGTATTTGCTCCCTCTGGGCGATGTGTTGCGCAAACATAATGTGTCCTTCCACACCTTTGCTGATGACATTCAGATCTACCTCCCTCTGAGGTTAGACTGTAAGGACTCTCTGCAGCCGTTATTCTCCTGTCTGTCTGACATTAAGACTTGGATGGCTCTTAACTTCCTACATCTAAATGAAAGTAAAACTGAAGTCATTGTGTTTGGGCTTCCTAAAGACCCCGACCTTTCCTTTGATTTTATGGGACCCCTAACTTTCAAATGTACTTCCTCCATTAAGAGCCTCGGTGTTACTTTTGACAGTGCTTTTAAATTGGATAAACAAATCAGCTCCGTAGTCAAGGGATCTTTTTATCATCTACGGATTTTAGCTAAAGTCAAGTCCTACCTGTGCAGGAACGATCTAGAAAGGGTGGTCCATGCTTTTATTACTTCACGGCTGGACTACTGCAACTCCCTTTATGCTGGTTTAGATCGTTCCTGTCTGCATCGCCTCCAACTGGTGCAGAACGCTGCTACTCGCATGCTGACCGGTTCCAAAAAGAGAGACCACATCACTCCGGTCCTCTGCTCTCTCCACTGGCTCCCAGTTGCTTTTAGGATTGATTTTAAAATTTTACTGCTGGTTTTTAAGGTTCTTAACGGTACTGCACCTCCTTACCTGGCAGAGCTTCTTAGCATTTACCGCCCCAGGAGATCTTTGAGGTCAGCAGACCTGATGCTTTTAGATGTTCCCAGGTACAGATTAAAGACTAGGGGAGAGAGGGCTTTTGCTGTGGCTGCACCCAGACTGTGGAACAGTTTACCTCCTCACATCAGATTCTCCACAAGCCTAGGAACTTTTAAAACTGCTCTTAAAACTCACCTCTTCTCATTGGCTTTTAGCAAGGTTTAACTTATTGTTTTAATTTATTGTTTTATCAGTGAGGTGTTTTATGTACTTGCGTTTTATTGTATTTTATATTTGTATTTTATTGTACAGCACTTTGGTCAGCCTTGGTTGTTTTTAAATGTGCTTTATAAATAAACTTGACTTGACTTGACTTAACCCTCTGGGGTCTGTTTATCTTGCCTTGTTTGGTATCAATATTTTCAGCACAACCTCAAATATCTGAAATTTGAGTTATTTTTTCATTTTGGCATACTATAAGAGCATAGTTGATCTAAATTCAGACAAAAAAATTCAAAATCCGAGTAGAAAAAAGTTATATTTTTTACTGTAAAACCAACAAACTTGTTTAATGAATTATTTTCATAACTTGAAATACAAATAGAAATTGTATATTTCTAAAAATTATGCACAAGTTTTGCAAACACCAAAGTTGTTTGGTACTATTGACCTACAAATGCAGCCAAGGCCTCAGTTTTTTATATAACCATTTAAATCTATTTCCAGAACAATCAGCTGGGCTGCATCAAATAAGAAGGCACACAAATTATTTGTGCCAGTCCAAAAAACTAGTTTGTGTTCAGTATAAGATAGAGGAGAACAGCACAGGCCTAAACCCTGCAGGTCTGACAGCAGGAGGAGCATCAGTCCAGTTTTCCAAGTGGGATCAGAGTTTACACTGGAATCTGCCTTTGACGGCTTTTTTAGAGCAACTGTGACATTCAGCAGTCTAACTGACACACAACACACAACTATAACTACACAACACACTAACTACAGCCTCCAAACACGCTAAACGTCACTAATGTCTCACATGTGAAAACTCGCTCTCTCTCTCTGTCTTTCGCTCGCCCGCTTTCCGTCGCCGGTGTCACTCCTAAAAACTTCCCCTTCTCCCTAAACAACCAAGTGCCACATGTTGCCATATCATTTTTTGATTGGCTGACATGGTACACTTTAACACCAATCCGATTGTTCAGTCTGACGTCACTGGCCGTTTCTGGGCCTAAACTCCGCTGCAGGTCCATATATCAAACGATCACTATGGCATTACTGAGAGTTGAAAAACTGTCTTAAGTCTTTCATCTTTAATAAAATGATCAGCGTTCTGCTCTACCAGGTGTAACAACTGAGTTTAACATCCAGGCATCCATGAAAACGGAATTTATGACATTTAACGGGGTTAGAAGTTAGCAGGGAGTTAGCTCGCTAGCTTCTATCTAAATACAATATAGCATGTCCTGACTGCGGGGATTTGGAAACAAATTAAAACGTACAGCTCTGCTATCACTTCCAGCATAAATGAAGACAGAAAACTAAAAAGCAGTGACGTTTGTAGGGTTACTGAAGTTTGGCTAGCTGGTATATAATGATGTGCTACGTGACCGCTAGCGACACAGCTATGTTAGCATAATATAAACAAGCTAACTTTTTTTTCCACTCGATAAAAGTTACCGTGAGTGTTCTCGGTGGTCAGGAACAAATGTAATCGCATGGCAGGATGCTGTAAAAGGACCAAACTTCAGCCAGGAGAACAACTGAGATAATCCATCCACAATACGAGGTTAGTCATTCATATACTGCTGCATGGGCTGGGCTGTAGTTACATCCTAAGGTTTTAAAAACTGACCTTAAATAAATGATTAGCAGTAATAAAAGCCGAGGGAGGTCAACAGTGATCACTGACTGTTTTAGGAGCTTTTTGAGATCAAATAGAAGAAAATACATAACATTAAACATGTTAACAACACAAAAGCCATATTAAACGCAGACTACTCTAGACCCGGAAGTAGGATTCATTGTGTCATCACTGAACAACCGGATAGGGAAGGGGTGTTTTTTCTTTTTCTTTTTTCACTCACAAGCGGAGAGTGTTTGCTAGCGCTGTCTGTAGAAAACGCCGTTTTTACCATTCTTCCCGATGTAAACACCACTGTTTTGTTCAGAAAAAAACATCGCGTGTATTTTTTATCATAACTCTGGTTTTACGTGGCCCATTGACACAATTCAAAAACTGGTATATAGTTTGAAGTCCGCACTTTCGACCCAAGCTGTGAAATGGAGACTGAGTCGCTGTGTTGTCTTAAACTGATCATGTGATGTTGACATGCCGGCGCGTCCCTCGACCCCAGAGGGTTACTGAAAAGTTTTAGTTTTACACACAAGAAGACTGAAGATGAAGTAAAAACCTTGAACTTTACTTCTGTGTCTGATGTTTATTGAAGCTGTCAGCTGTCTGTCAAAGTGGACAAATGGACGCACAGTATTGGCGAAACAGTAAAGCCCCTTCATGATGAGCAGAGACATTCAAGGAGAGAAATGCTGCTGATGCTGCTGCTGACGCCTGGCTCACTCAGCACCTCACCCACCACACAGCATACAGGAACAGTCTTCCAGTCATGACACTAGATGGCTGTTGGCACGAGGGGATCTCAAAGAAGTGTCTCACAAAGTTTGACTGAGCACAGAGATCCTCGTTCAGAAAGAATCAGTGAAGGGAAACTCCGTCCTAATACCCTCGTACACACAATAATAACATGGACTGAACCACCACTCACAACCACCAGCACTTTATACAGCCTCTGTAGGAATTATCCACATATCTCACTGATCTTAACTGCACTACTGTATAGTTCTGTGTAAATAATCATTCTGTACATACGATAATCTTTAATCCTACAACTGTTTATAACCCGCATAGTTCACATTTCTGTATAACTGTATATCTCAGATTCTGTATAGTTTTTCATATTTATATCCTGTTCATAGCCTGTACTCACTACAGCCTGTACATACTTATAGTTATAGCATATTCATAACATACTTCATACCGTGTACATTATAACATACCATAATATGTTATGATTGATTCCAAGATGGAATCAATCTTATGATTGATTCCAAGATGGCGCCGCATATGGATGCCCTGGTGCTTCAATAGACCCATTTCTGTAATGTACTCACATATCTATATTATTGCTAATATATATTGTAATATATCTATATCATGGCTAAAGCAATTCTGGATGGATGCAAACTGCATTTCGTTGCCTTGTACCTGTGCATGTGCAGTGACAATAAAGTTGAATTCTATTCTATTCTATTCTATTCTATTCTATTCTATTCTATTCTAAGTGTCACGGTCCCTTTGTCTGCCCGGCCCTCCCAGCAAGGCTTCCTGCATTTTTGTTTTGATTTCTGCTCTCCTGTCTTTCCTCTGCCTGGGCGGAGGTCTTGGCGGGCTCCCGCCTTCGGCTCACGCACCTCTGAGTAATCGCGGACATGTGGCTCATTATCCAGCCTTCCTCAGCTACTACTTAAGACGCTGGTTCAAAGCTTCTCGTCGCTGGATGTTGTTAGACACACATCAATGACACCCTGGCTCTTGTTATGTCTCGTGTTTATTCCTAGCGTTTCCTGGTTCTGATTCATCTCTCGTTTACCTGTACATAGCTTCCTGGACCCGTCCTGTAATATGACCTCCTCTCCTCTCCCCTTCCTGTGCTCCTCATTTCTCCTTTACATTTCTAGACCATCATCCTCTTTTCCTCCACTCACTGCTTTCCCACCTGTCTGAACACCTGTGCTGTAAACTGACCAAAGATGAACCCGAGTCTGATCACATGACTCATCGTAGTGTTCTCATGTCTCCAGCCATCTCTCCTGTGTACACTGATACCATCATTGATCCTTTTCCTACTTTAACAATGAATGCTGTGTTTTGATTGGCTGTGTTCTTTGATGCATCTGTACAGATCTGAACATAACTGTGTGATCAGTGTTTGTTCTGTGTGTGAGTTTAAAGTCAAAGCTCTCAAACCTGCAGCATCAGGAGGATCCACGGCTGTACTGTTGGTACCAACACTGTCTGACTGACAGGTTTTAACTTCAGCTGTTTTCTCTTTCTTCTGACATCCTTTCAAAGCACACACTCACAAACTGCAGTTGTTCTGTCCTCCCAACTGTTGTTCATGAGATCTGAGTTTGATTTCATCTTTTTATTGTTTCATGTTTTAAACATGAAGCTGGATCCATCGTACTTCTCCGTCTCCTAAACCCACTCCGATATCTTTTATTTTCATTATAGTTTGTTAATCTGTTGTTTATCATCGTCTCCATTATGTTGCAGATGTTGGATGTTGAAACCATCCGTCTGCCATTTCCTGGTTTCATGTTGGTACGATCTCTGCTTCCTTCCAGCTCTGTGGAAGTTTCCCATCCTCCCAAACTCTGTGATATTCTAGTAAAATATCTTTAGATGATTTGACCTGATATAACAACAGAATAAATGCCCCAAAATGTATTTTGTAACGTATTCCGTTACGTTACTCAATGACAGTAACTTATTCTGAATACTTTGGATTACTTAATATATTATCATGCTTTTTACAACAACGTGAATGTACTATTGCTGTGTGATTTATTACTATTACTGAAGGTTACTTGCCATATAAATACCAACTAGATATTTAAACCTTAATATAAATGAGTAACAGTAGGTGGACATTAGGTAAGGCTGCACTTTTTGCAGTGATCTCGTGTAGAAAACTGTTTCACGCGTATATAAAACAGGTCTGAGGCTTGAACCGTAGTAAAGGGACCTCTGGCTAATACGTCGGGCTCGTAGCTGAAAACTAGCTTTACTTTGTTGTCTGGGTCAACTTTGTTAGCCAGAGACAGAGAGAGGCGTTGAAAGGCTGCTCTAACAGAACTTACTGTTTCGGAGGAAAACACGAACACGGCGTACAGTCGAGTCTTAATAGCTTACTTACAACTGGGCTCCTCAGGCACTGTTTTTGGCTGCAGTGGTTATTATTATATTTACATGCTTCCAGCTCCTGTTTCTGCTCGGTGGCAACTCGTACTTTTCCTTTTTCTCCCTCCTCTTGCTCACAGACACATAACGTGTATGACAGTTCTCCCTGCAGCACGGACTACACTGCCCATGAGGCTACATTCTTTAGGGCTATGCCTGTAAGACTCTGCCTGTTGCTTTCATATTAAATGATTTTTTGAATAATAAAAAAAATATTTAAAAAAATATTTCTTCACGTCATTATGCAGCTGCAAGCAGAGGTGACATGGGCCTTGAGATTGAGACACAGACATTAGAGCCTCTTAATCATGTTTTGTTTGGGTTTCCACCAACGTGGAATTACCAAAACTAGAGAGAGCATAGCCTAACATATGAGACTGGAAAAGACCACGTGTAATCCATTATTTCAAGTAACTGTATTCTCATTACCACCTATTTAAACGGTGACTGTAACAGAATACAGTTACTCATATTTTGTATTTTAAATATGTAACGCTGGTACATGTATTCAGTTACTCCCCAACACTGCTGTAATAACTCCTGATATTCTATAACTGTTTTCTTCACTAATATTATCTGAACTATATTGATCTTTCACTGCTGTGACTTCACCAGCCTCCACTGTCACTGCTCCACCCTCCCCCACAGCTGAGCTACAGACCTCCACAGATCTTTAATCACACTTTGTTTGTGACCTTCCCTCCTTTCTTCCTCATCGCCTGCTTTGCTGCTTCTAAAACAGCGTTACAAACACAACTTACATCATCAACACTCACATCACTTTGTACAGTTTACTAACAAATCTGAAGGTCCTCCAGTCAGCAGCACTGAAACACCACTTCATCACCCCCTGTATCGCTCCTCTACACCCAGCTCTGTATCATCATTACAGGAGTGAGGTCACTTCCTGTCTGTGACTTCCTGCCATCAACAAACACCTGACAGCCAATCTGAGACCATCCTGAAATCAGCTGCTGACTCTGTCCCTGCTCTAATATCTACTCTTGTACAGCTTCTTTAACTTCACTCATTCTTCACTGACTGCTCTGCTCACTGTGACCATTAAAATCCCCACACCACATTATTTTCACTGCACTGGTTTCATCCACTGGTTCTGATGACAGTCTGCTACATGGGCTGTAAAAGCTGAGCTTAAACTGTCCCGGTGTACAACAATCAGCCTGTCCTCTCTGCTGGTCCTCCCCGAGTCTCTTATTAACATGAGCCGTCTCTGAGAGCAAACACGTCTCTGCTGCCTTCAAAGTTACTTTCATATGTTTCCATTTGTCTGTACACTTTATTACATATGCAGTGAATCATCTTCTCTAAGCGCTGTATGAGGTTCCTGTATTTTTCTGACATCTGATGCTGACACTGAACAAATGTTTCTCATCCTCTCCCTTCTTTCCTTTGACAGTTACTCTGTAACTTCATGTTATCGACTGCTCTGACTTCTTCTACTTCCAGCAGTTTGTAGCACAGCAGTGATGCTTCTATCAGAAACATGCTGCTTCTCCTTCATCCTCCTCTCATTGATCTGAATCAGCTGTTTTCACAGAGAAACGCTGCACAAATCCTTCACTCCACTATTTCTGTCAGCAGAGGACTCGCTCTATCATGGCTGCTGCTCCTTTTTCACTCATTTGTGCTTTGAATCCAATCTGTTTCTCATCATCACCATGAACAGGCTGCTCATCAATCAGCACATTAGCTGTAGATCAGCTGCACACTGATGAAGATGCTCAGACAGACGGGCTGGGCACACAGAGGACTTTATGATCTGTTCTTCAATTCAGTCCAACATGGATCATTTCTGCTCACAGTCCAATCATCTCTGGAAACTTGTGCTTCCATGGCACAGCTGGGCTACTTCAACAAATAGCACTACACCTCTGGTTGTCAGCTTCACCATCGCTCTCCCCGTGGCTACAGTACAAGTGAGCTGACACATCCATCAGTGGAGACTGTGGGCCAGTAAGGAGCAGCAGCTGCCTGCAACATGGGCTTTACATTGAAAACAGCCACAAGTCTGGGCCTAACCACGCCTTTGGACTTCTTCTTCATTCCAATGAGATTTACATTTCAGGGAGTTCCCCTGGAAAAAGAGCCATTTTGAAAGCTGTTTGCTGACTTCATCAATAATCTGCTTCAATCATCCAGATGAGAATCCTGAGAATGGAGCAGCCCTGATAGCAGCTCATAGGATCACAGTGTTTTTCATTCAGCTGGTTGATTTCACAGGTTAGGAGGTGAACAATCTAACTGTGCTCCTCCTTCCACCTTTGGACCACTCATTTAGTGACAGCCAGGATGTGACAATCAGCTGTGACACAGGAAAACATGAGGTGGGAAACTCTGGAGAAGATCTGCTTTTCTCTACAGGGAGGCTCGCACATCTAATCTGCTCACCATCACTCAACTCACTTCAACAACATGCTGACTCAGTCATTTCTGCACGTTTCCTCATGTTACAGCCCTGACTTCAGTTCAGCTGAGGAGGAGATGAGGGAGGAGAGAGCAGTGGTGGAGGAGGCAGATAAGGAAGAAGAGGAGGAGAAGATCCAAAGAGGAGGCAGGGGGAGAGGCTCAGGAACAGTTAGATCAGAGACTTTGAGCCATCATGGACTCCCACTCCTTCCATCCAGCCCTGTGTGGATCAGCAGCTCCAAAATGTCTGCTCACTCATGTTCTTCCTGTCTGTGCTCTTCTTTCATTTCACTCATTATATATGAGCTGCTCCTAAATCACACTGGATATGGATTTTCTGTCCATCCACACTAATTCTCTTCATCCTCACCTGATTGTTTGGATGCTCTTTGACAGCACATTGAAAATCCTCACAGTGACTTCTATTGCCACACTGACTGGACACATACAAAGTTGAAGGCTTCATGTGTTTGGCACAAATAATACTTTGGTAGGTCTGAGTTGTGTTTTGAACCATCTCTCAGGACCAAAGTCTTTTTGCTTCCTTCAAAAAGAGCTGAAGGCTTTTTACCTCACAGTTTGTCCTTTGATATTATTGGATGATGGACTGTGGGAAACACAAATGTGCACTTCTTAATGGCTCATATGTGCTGTGAAAGAGCTCTTTGTGATCTTGAAGCTTTTCAATAGTTTTTCTTTGGCTGTTTGTAAAGTTTTCTGTGTGAACTCTCAGGAATCTGGAGCAGTCTAATAGAAGTCTACTGGGGTATAGAGGGAGGAGCTTCTGTCAGACTCTTTCTGATGAGGAACTGAAGCCGCTCTCATGGTCTCATCAAATCATCAGACTCTGCTGAGAACAACAGTCATGTGACCTCTCAGAACAAACAGCCTGTTAGTTTCCTGCTGCCTCCATCACTCACTTTCATTCACTCTCAATCACACCAACATGTTAAAGCAGCGCTATAGCTCACCTGGCTGAGCAGGTGGGCTGAAGGCGGGGCTTACTACAGGTGCCTGTGTGTCCCTCACTCTCTCCCCACTTTCCTGTCTACTCTCTGCACCTATATAATAAAGGCAAACATGCCTCCAATAGAAACCTTTGCAAACACAAAGTCCCACAGCAGCCCCGTGTTCTCCGGCTAAAATGAGAGTTTTTGTCAGTGGAGTCTGGTGGCTTTAACCACACAAACATTACAGCTGCGCTCAAATATCACAAAGAGCTGTGACAGCAGAGAAACACATGAGCATCCTCCAAATATCATCTAGAAATAGAAATCTGTCCACTGTGGGACGTGTGAGGCTGACATTAATATGTCTTAAAGTGGGAGATGAAGAAATGACTCCAGGGCCCAAATCATGGAGACAAACATCAATCCACACTTCACTTTGTTTCCTGTCTCTAAAGTGGGAATATTTCAGTGTGATGAACAAACGGCCTCCAACAAATGAAGCTGATTTCCTTTTCCTGTCTTTTCTCCAGCGGCCTCAGCTTCTTCCTCTTTCCCCTGTCTTCTTCTGCAGACGCTCCTCTGTAGCTTCAAGCTGTTTCTCTTTACAAGGAGAGCTACAAACCTTTGCATCCAGCCACAAACACCCCATGGGCTCCTCTGGATCATCACACTCAGCATTTTCACAATAAAAGCCTCGTATTTATGGCTGCTCCACCCTGACATGTGACAACATCCAAATGACTGGATCAAAGTGTTTGAATGATCTCAGCAGCTTTAAAACTATTGATATTTATACATTTACATTGATTTGGACTAAACGAACAAAACTATTGATTTGATCCAAACTCACATCATGCCAGAGGCTTTTATTTTGAAGGTAGGATCATTTTAATGGTCTTCTTAGTTCATTTAAACACACAGTTGCTCCGCCTGACATTTTTGGCTTTTAGATCAAAACATCAAAGAATTTATTTTATTTGAATGAACTGAAAATAGATTCAAACTAAAAGCTTTTAGAGAATAAACTCCTACATGACCTCTGACCTTTGACCTGTATCTACAGCACTGACCTCTGACTTTCAGCTGCACTTTTCTCTTCAGCAGGATGTTTCCCTCCCTGCTGTAGACGGTGCAGGTGTAGGTCCAGTTGTCTCCATCTGTGGGGTGTTTCAGGGTCAGACTGAGGTCTCCAGTTTTCAGCAGGTCTTCATTCATCTTCGTTCGGTCTCTGTAAACCTGGTGCTGTTCTTCAGGCTGGTCAGAGCCGTTCTCATACACGTGGACCTTCCTGTAGTCCATCCACTCCACTTTAGCGTCTTCAGGCAGGTGAAGTGTGGTGTTGAAGGGCAGCTGGACAGACTCCACCCCTGAATCCACCTCCACCTGGGGGACTGAGAGGACAACAAAGCACAACATGAGCTTGGATGGAGACATTTGTGTTGACTCTAACAGGCTGAATGCTGCTGCTTCACTGGGAGCTCACTGTTAGATAGAAAGTGGTCAGTGTGAAGAGGAGACGCAGCAGAAAGATGAAGACTGACAGGAAGAAAGCAGTGAACAGACTGTTGGAGCTGCTGTTAGTGGGACAGGACTTTATTCAGTCTCTGAGGACCAGATTTGACTTGATGAAGCAGAGAAACACAGTCTGAGTGTTTCTGTCACACTCACTTCATCACACAGCTCAGTTTGACAACATGTGGAAGAATTTGATAGAAGCCTTCCTTTAGTAAAAGCACCAAGAAAACACCATGAAAACACCTCACTACACACTAAACTGCAGTACTGGCAAATTGTACATAAAGTATGAAAAGTCAAAGTACTTATTGTGCAGAAAAATGTTCCCATCAGTGTCTGTGGATCAATATTACTGCTGCACATGTTTAAGGCTGAGCTCATTTCAAATCCTTTCTATTGTGTTGAATCTGCAGTAATGCATCATATTCTATAAAATCATATGTTTGTAGTGGCTGTCCTGTGAGGACCACGTCTCTCTAAACAAACAGCTGTTAATGAGCTCACAAACACAGGCCTACAGCTGGATTTGAAAAAGTCCATTCAATAGAAACTCAATCTGTCTTCCTGTCTCTGTAATAATGTGAATTATTGTTTGCAAGATGGTTTGTTCCACAATGGATTGTGTTGCTGCACGGACTTTTTAGAGTGACACACGAGTAAGGATTGTTAGGTTGGCTGTGTCCCAATTCAGGGTCTGCACGCTTGAAGTACGCATTTTAAGTGCGATTACGTCACCGCCACGCGACGACGGCTGTCCCAATTCAAAGTGTACTTCAAATGCATACTCCAAATGCGCCGTCGATTTCCCCAAATATCAAGCGTGATCCGGTGCACGCTTCGTGGTCCCATATATCCCACAATTCATAGCGCGGCGGTGGGTGTGGATAATTTTGCCGCAAAATACGGCAGAAGGGAGCGGCCGAAGAGTGAACTGTCAATAGTAAGTACTCAATATGATGTCACTTATTTATGTGCGAATGTTTAATAATGAAAAAAATTAAAACATTGCTGTTGGCCAGAGAGCAGAGAGATAACAGAGCACGAGATAGTCTGAAGCTCTGTGAAGCTCTTGTTTGTTAACGGTATATGATATATACATGAGCTCTGTGTGACATGGTTACCTGTCAGCATCTACAGGGGGATTCAAATATGAAGGAAACATGAAGGTGGTGCATTAGAAAAACTGCTGCTTTCAAGCAGAGCAACAAACTGTTTGAACTGATCCAACTTTATTCACACAGACAAAGATTTGTGCATCAGCTGCTGTTTGCTGCTATAGATATAATCCAGCTGATGTGGAGAACTACATGTGACACTGTGATGCAGCCATGAATCTGACTGATTTCTTTCCATTTTCAAAGGTTGATGCATCAGTTAAAGTCCTTAAAAAGCTCAGAAATAAAGAGAAAGGTTGGTTAAAGCAAAGAGAGGCACTGGCAGCATTGAAGACACTAAACAAGAGAAACAGATCAGAGAACATCAGACTGAATAAGTGGAATAAAGTGAAACAGAACTAACGCTCCCTAAGAATGGAGCTGTCAGAGGAAGAGAGCAGCAAACTGAAAGTCTCTGTTAGCTGCAGAGCTCTGAAACTTCACACAGCTTTGGATGATAACATGGAGAAAGGATGTGGAGATGTTCACACTTCTGCTAGAAATCATCTTCTAGTTATTGTGACTCAGATATGACTGATTATAGATGAACCACACAGGGCTCAGTTTTAGGCCCCTTCTGTCTTTATTTGCTCCCACTTGGTTTCATACTTAGGAAGCAGCATTTCATCTGTTATGTGACAGTCAGATTTATGTCCCTATTAAAAACAATGACACATACTCTGTTAGACTCGAGAGTCTTGATGACAAATGTCTGGACGACTCTCACATAGACAGCAGTGATGGTTTTGGCAGCAGCCTCTGTGGATCTGGGTTTCTTGGTCCAGCATATCAAACCAACTATCACAAACCTCGAGGTTAAAGTGGAGACTGATGTGAAGCTTTGCAGTCAGATCAGGTCCGTCGTTACATCGAGTTTATTCTAATTAAGGCAGCCTGTCAAACTTAAGCGATTCTTTCAGGCAGCACTTTGAGACAGTAATCCACACTGTGGTCACTCTGCTGGACCACTGTGACGCTCTTTATGTGGGGGTTAGTGGTTGCTCCATCACTCGTCTCCAGATGGTGTAAGAGGCTGCTGTGTGTCTTTGTGCTGCTGCAGATGTCAGTAAACGTGGCCCTAAATGCTTCTTCTTTAAAATGTTCATACTTTGTAATGAAAGGAGATTTTTCACCATCTGTTCTCGTTAACATGACCTGCATAAAACCGCAGGGTTAGAACAGGCTGTGGTGAAGTAAGATGTGTTCTGTAGTCCATTGTCTGCACATTGTAGTTTTAACACAGCGTCACATCGTTAAGGAGAGACGAGAGTAACGTTGTTCTCTTCTCTTTTCCTCAGCAACTCTCCTTCCCACTGTTCCTTGAGCTCACTGAATCTTTCATCGAGGTCAAAGAAAGTAGGATGGAGCAGACATGGAAAGCTTTTAATGAAGTGTGTGGGTTTGAACTGCTTTACTCAGAGCTGGATTTTTAGATACTATTTTTATATTTTGTTGTTCACATTTTCTTTTATGTTTTTGTCCCCAGAGCTGTGATTTTCTTAAAAGGTTGACTCTATGTCTTCCTTCACCTGTTCAGAAAGGTTTTTGTTCTTTCACATTTGGACCGTCCACACAAATATGTCTACACTACAACATGTTACCTTTCAAACTAAATCTCGTACGTGCACCTTGATGATTCAGTAACTCTATCAGACTTTTTCCATTTGGGTAAGTGTGACAGAAAATACAAACAAAAACCTGTATCTACAGCACTGACCTCTGACCTTTGACCTGTATCTACAGCACTGACCTCTCAGTTTCAGCTCCACTTGTTTCTTCAGCAGGATGTTTCCCTCCCTGCTGTAGACGGTGCAGGTGTAGGTGTCTCCATCTGTGGGGTGATTCAGGGTCAGACTGAGGTCTCCAGGTTTCTGTAAGGTTCTCATCATCTTCGTTCGGTCTCTGTAAACCTGGTGCTGTTCTTCAGGCTGGTCAGAGCCGTTCTTATACACGTGGACCTTCCTGTTGTTTCTGTCCATCCACTCCACTTTAGCGTCTTCAGGCAGGTGAAGTGTGGTGTTGAAGGGCAGCTGGACAGACTCCACCCCTGAATCCACCTCCACCTGGGGGACTGAGAGGACAACAAAGCACAACATGAGCTTGGATGGAGACATTTGTGTTGACTCTAACAGGCTGAATGCTGCTGCTTCACTGGGAGCTCACTGTTAGATAGAAAGTGGTCAGTGTGAAGAGGAGACGCAGCAGAAAGATGAAGACTGACAGGAAGAAAGCAGTGAACAGACTGTTGGAGCTGCTGTTAGTGGGACACGACTGTGTCTCTGAACACTGGGATAAAGGATCAGTTCCTGTTGGAGTCACTGGTGTTACATCAGGTCCAGGTCTCACCCATTTTACCCACAGGAACTATCAGCAACAGTTAAATGTGTGTTCCCACCACAGGACACAAACCCCACACAGGGACTTGTGAGTATTGTAGACAGACTTGTTGCATTTTCATTTTCCCCTTTGAGTGTGGGTGGCTCCATAGTGTAGTGGTTTACATAGTTGGTTAACAAGTTAAAGAGTATTGATTCAAGTCTGTAAGGAGATATAATCTCACTTTCCAATTGTGGTTCTGTACATTACCACAATGAATTTTAAATGCAACAACTCAGTGCTGACTTAAAGAGCAGACTTTTAGCTTTAATTCAGTGAGTTGAACAAAAAGATTGCCTAAAAATGTGGAGAACTAAAGTATTTTTTACACAATCCCTTCATTTCAGGGGTCTTTGAGGTGTTGACTTGCAGGTGGTTGTGTGACTCCATGTCACAAAGTACTTCACTTTACTTTCATGCAGTCTTGTCTTTATTGTAGACTTGGATATCTGTACGCCTTCTTCCTGGAGAGTGTTGTTAGCTTGGTTGGCTGTTGTGAACAGCTTTCTCTTCACTCTGGAAATAATTCTGAGATCATCCACCACTGTTGTCTTCCATAGCTGTCCAGGTCTTTTTGCGTGCGTTCATCAGTGCTTTATTTCTCTCTCAGGATGGACCAAACTGTAAATTGTGCCGATTTCTGGGATGTTTTTCTGTTCTCACAGCTTAAGTATGGCTCGTTTCACCTGCATGGAGAGCTTCTTCAACGCATGTTGTCAAAATCTTCCAAATACAAGCACCACACCTCAAATCAACTCCAGGCCTTTATCTGGTTAATTGAGCATAATTGACATAATGACAAAGAATAGCCCACACCTTCACATGAAACAGCCTTTGAGTCAACTGTCCAATTACTTTTGGTCCGTTTTTAAAAAAAAGGGGGGGGTGTGGCACATGTGAAGGAGCTGAAACTCCTAAACCCTTCATCCAATTTGAATTTGGATGCTCTGTAATGAAAGCTGAGAGTCTACAAAGTAGCTTTTTTTCCTCTTCTTTTTTGACCTTTTGGTGTTGGTTAATGTACCGTGTGTGCACTGTGCTGTGGGCCAACATGTGACCTACATTTTACAGTGGGGCCCACAGGGAACTCTGAGGCGGCCCACTTGCTGGGTAACTCAGCAGAATAATCTGAATGATCTTTTCAGGTCAGAAAACAAAAAAAGTTTGAAGGAACCTTTTAGCTTCCTCAAAAGCTGCTGAGAGAAGTTCTTGCTAATTTGGTTGGAAAACAGCAACAGAACAAAACAGCAGTATCTACAGCACTGACCTCTGACTTTCAGCCTCACTTCTTTCTTCATCAGGATCTTCTTCCTCTTGTTGTAGACGGTGCAGGTGTAGCTGTAGTTGTCTCCATCTGTGGGGTATTTCAGGGTCAGACTGAGGTCTCCAGTTTTCAGCAGGTTTTGCTTCATTGCTGTTCGGCCTCTGTAATCCTGGTGCTGTTCTTCAGGCCAGTCAGAGCCGTTCTCATACACGTGGACCTTCCTGTTTTTCATGTCCTTCCACTCCACTTTAGCATCTTTAGGCAGGTGAACTTTGGTGAAGGGCAGCTGGACAGACTGCACCCCTGAATCCACCTCCACCTGACAGACTGAGAGACAGAGAGGAGAGTTTGTGTAGGAGGAGAATGTAAAAAAACAACTTTGTGGTGCCCCCACCCACCACCATCAATGTCACTGGACGACATCATGAAAAGGACCACGAGGAGTACATGTACTTGAGTACATGTTTAATCTATTCATACTTTAATAACTTTAATGCAGAGGTGGCACAGGTGGTAGAGCAGGTCACCTACTAACTGGAAGGTTGGTGGTTTGATCCCAGTCTGCTCCAGTATGCATACCTACTATCCTTGGGCACGGTACTAACCAAATGTTGTTCTGCGATGCATCCAGTATAAATGTGTGTGGATGGTTAGTTAAGAACAGTGCGATATAAGAACCAGTCCATTTAGCATTTCTACTCTACCCTACTTTATACCAGTATTTTAAAATTATATAAGTACAGTGGAACCCCGACTTACGAATACCTCATTTAACGAAAAATTCAAGTTACAAAGGCACTTAACGAAAATATTTCTGCCCGTGTTACGGCAAAATGCCCGAGTAACGAAATCCGCTGTCTCTGATTGGCTGAGCCTACAATGCCCACAATGCCTTCCGAATCATGAGACAACCCCTTGGCTTCCGTACTTGCGCTTCGCTGTTCCACTTGAACGACGTATTGTTGTTGCAGTTAGCAATTAGCCTATAGCCTATCATTCACTCAAAAGGCGCGATGGGGGCTTCGACTTACGAAAGACCCTCGGGAACGAATTAATTTCGTAAGTCGGGGTTCCACTGTATTTAAAATTCTTAACAGCTGTAATTATCCAACCACATAATGCATATGACTGCAAAAAGTACCATTCTACACTATGACTGTATTTAGTGTCGGCACTCAGTATAAATCTATTGTAATTGAACAACTTGTGCACTATTGAGCAGGTTCAGTTTGTACATTTTAAGTTGGGCTGAGTTCTTAAAAAATGTTGGAAGCTTCTAGAAATGCTTCTTCCATTTAAACATGTAAATATCTTTTTTAAGCAGATGAATGTTTCCACTTAGTTGTTAATCACTGACCTCTGACCTGTAGCACCACTTCCTTCTTCATCAGGATCTTTCTCTCCCTGCTGTAGACGGTGCAGGTGTAGATGCCTCCTTCTCCATCTGTGGGCTGTTTCAGGGTCAGACTGAGGTCTCCAGTTTTCAGCAGGTCTTCATTCATCTTCGTTCGGTCTCTGTAATCATGGTGCTGTTCTTCAGGCTGGTCAGAGCCGTTCTCATACACGTGGACCTTTTTATAATCACCGTCCTTCCACTCCACTTTAGCGTCTTCAGGCAGGTGAAGTGTGGTGTTGAGGGGCAGCTGGACAGACTCCACCCCTGAATCCACCTCCACCTGGGGGACTGAGAGGACAACAAAGCACAACATGAGCTGTACGGACAGCAGCAGCAGAGTTCAAAATGTAATGAGAATACTGAATTGAAATGAAATGGAACAATTTTCTCTCCTTAATTGTATAAAGTGACATAAAGAGGAAGCCATACATCGACTCTATGCAGAAAAACTGAACCCAAGCTCATCTCAAGTGGACCAAATGACTGTTAAACCATGTGTGTGGTCAGATGAGTCCACGTTTAAGCCTGGTTCTCTGATTGGAAGAAACATCCAGATTGTTATAAACGCCCAGGAGCTTTGATGGTATGTAGGTATATCCATGGGTGGGCTGCATCATCATCAAGTGATCACAAACTGTCATTAAAAGCAAAGGTGATCTAACACAATGGTAAATATGCCTCTGCCCCAACATTTGGTGAGTATGTTGCAACCATCAAATTCTGAATTTGCGTATTTTCACCAATGTGCACCACGATGTCTTTGTTATTTCTCACTGGAAAGACATTTGAATTATTTGACATGAAGCAGGAATTCTAATTTTACATTTTATTTTAAAACCTACTCATTCATCTGTAACCTGACAGGGATAAAATATATAAAAATATGGATCAGACAGTAAAGATGGAGACAGTGAGTACATCACTGAGTTATTATCAGGTCAGGATTAAATCTGTAGCCTACATCTTTCTTACTGTGATTCTGCTTTATCATTCACAACTGACTGAAGATGTACACAAAATAACAAACTAATCTCTAACTGGGATTTTAGTGCTTGTAAAAAAGTAAACTTATCCAAATGTGCTAGACCCCTAAGAAGGACAAAGAACCAAGGGATCAGTTTACCCTGCCTGGGATAAGTTCATCAGGGCAGCACCCTGGAGCCAGGACTGGAGATGGACTTAAAGGGAGAACACCTGGTGACACAATATGAGCTTGTCCTCCTGTAGGCTCACCACCCGTCAGAGGCGCCATAGGGATCAGGTGGCGATCCATTAATTGACTATTCAGGCCGACTCTTGTGACATGAACGTCACCTCTCTGGTGGGGAAAGAGCCTGAGCTAATGCCTGAGGTTGGGAGATGCTGACTAGATATAATCAGTCTCACCTCAACACACACCTTGGGCTGTGGAACCAGTTTACTGGAGAGGGGCTCTATTCAAAACTGGAGTTGCCCTCAGCAAGAGGCAGTGGACAGGGGTGGGTGTGTTGTATCCCATCAACTTGGGGGTTTTCCCGTAGGGATCATGTGGGGGTGTTTTGGGAATATTGCCATTGCTGCAAACCACTCAGTCCCTGTACAACCACAGTGAGAGTTTGGTCCACATTCCTGGCAATAAGTTGGATTTGTTCCCGGTGGGTTCCCTCAGGATCTCGTCTCTGGTTTTTGAGGAAAAGGTGGTTCTGTTGGCTTCATCACATCTGAGAGGGGAGCAGTAGGCTGACCGATGGATTGGGGCTGTGTCTGCAGTAGTCTGGACTCTGCAGCGGTCCATCATGATGAAGAGAGAGAGGACAATGAAAACAAAGATGTTGGAGCCAGCTGAGGTGGATGCCTGCTGGGTGAAGTGTTCTGGGGATGTGCTACCAAGAGGAGGCCCTGGAGAAATGACATCACTCAGCTGGGCTGCAAACACCTCAGCTTAAACCTGGATGAACAGGTGGAGGTGGCTGTGGGGAGATCTGGGCTTCTCTGCTTAGACTGCTGTCCCCACAAGAGTCCTGGATAAGCAGCAGAAATGGATGGACGGACGGATGGAAGGATAGATGGATAGATGGATGGACTGAAGATGCACTAAGAGCTTAGACAGGGAGTTTATAAATGAGGAAATGACACCAAGAGCTTCCATGGAGGAACTCTTACCTTTAAAACAACGTTTTAAACAGAAGGCTGCTTATTTTGTTATTGTTCTGTTGTAAATACCATGTCACATTACCATATGGTAACTCTGACTTACAAGCAGGAGAATGATACAATTATTTTGATGGTAAAAGGCTGATAGCAGCCTCCACTGAACACATCAACCTAAACTACCTGATTATTATCACAGAGGTCACTGGAATAACCTCAGAAATGAAGTAGAACACTGTCAGAGACTTTAGTTATTTTAAGACACACACACACACACACACACACACACACACACCTCTGTAGAAGAGTTTCCATAAATATACTCCAAGACCCACAATGGCAGCGATGGCCAGGACAGCCAGGATCACCCAGGCCTCAGCTGGGAAAGTGTACGGCTCTGTGAGAACAAGAACAGAACGAGGTTTACATGGACACGATTATTGTGAACCAGTCTGAGCTGTATCAGGTCTGCTGCTCTTTGAAGAGTTTCACTGGTTAAAGAATAAAATCAGTCAGAAAATACCTCCACCCAAACATCAGAGCACACTGAACACATCAGTCTGAATAACTCTTGTTCTAGTCGCTCTATAATGGGAGGGTGTGGCTGGGTTTCTGTTTGTTTTCCTCTTTTTTTATTTCCCTACAGTTAGCAGGTGTACCTGTGGGCGGAGCTACTGTGGCCGGGGTTTGCTTCTCACAGCTGTGACTGGTCTCCTTCATCAGGGCGGTGTATTTAAGCAGCAGCCTGAACATTACTGTTATTACAGCAGTAATAGTAACATGTTAGGTAGTGATGGCAAAGCGAAGCCTCATGAATACTTCGGAAGAGTTAAATAATTTTGAGTAAAAAAAATGTGTGCAGGGGAGAGAGGATTTGTAAAACTGAATAAAAAAAAAATTTCTGATGTAAAGAAATGGAAGTGGATG